>NC_056731.1:833407345-833707345 GCF_019279795.1 Protopterus annectens
TAGGTTCATTGAGGGGTGAACTGCATGAGGGAATAACCTACATGTTGCACAACTAATTGAAGCTTCAAAGAAGCCCTGACATGTCATCCTTTTCTATCCTTTAGTACAGAAGATGACGCTTTTATCTTGTTAAATTGTCCTACCAGCAAGCTTAGAAATTAGAATTGCCTGAAATATCTAGTTGGAGTATTGTAGTCTTTATATAAGGGCTCATCACCTGTAAGCTAAGTGGATTCTTTTATTAGCAAACTGCTTGGGATAAGCACAAAAGTGAGACAACGCTATGCTTTGGCTTTCGTTTTGTTTTATACTAGCCTTGGAACCATTGTATAATAGATGGGAGTCAGGTTTCATCCTTATCTGGAGAACAGGCCTTTGTGTTTGTGATCTACTGCTTATTTTTATTTATTTATGAATTACATTTTTTTGCAAGATAGAGGAGCTTTTAGTCACAAACTAGGCCAGTATGGAAAATCAAGTATGCATTGAGAGAAAAAAAAAGTTTAAATTAACGGATAATCAAAAAGTTCAGGAAGTTAGTTAGGGAATAGGTAATGACTGTGAATTTGGAAAATATATTATTCATAAAAATAAAACTTAGAAGATAGTCCGATGAGCAATCGTGACAAAGTACAGTAAACTTAAAGATCATGTTTAAAGTGGTAAAACAAAGTTTTATTTTTACTTTAAAAAGTGTTCACATACGAAGGATATATGCAGACACATGTGAAAAAGTAAAATTAATTTCTAGTATTTTTTTTTAGTAAGTTGACATTTAAAAAACCTTCCATACATGGAAGTGAAAACTAGTTTATCTGTATTTATGGTATTCTACTAATATGGCAGGAAGATGCATGTACATCACTTTAGGGGCCTTATATATTTAAGCACAGAGCAGTGTTACTATATGCTTGAGAAGTCAGCAGGTAAGTCTGTTAGTGCTGCTGTAAAGGCTTGTATTATTGCTGAAAGATGCATCACAGTGGAGGTTTAAATGCTGCAAGCATAGTCTTGGTGGCATTGCATGCACAATTAGCTCCTCCTAGTATGTAAATTGTTTACTCAGTTTTAGGAGATAGGTTTAATGCTTCAAAGGAGTTGCTACAGTGGGCATTTGCCCTATTGCCATCATTAGCAGCAGTCTTTCTTACTGTCATTGTTGGAAATTTTCCACTTGAGATGGTTTGATAATGGTGTCTGATGGGGCAGTTATTTCAAAGTGGGAATTGCAGTGATTTGCAGTACAAATTTTGTCGTAGTGTCAGTAATCATTTTCAACTGTCTTTATACTTGCTTTGAGATAAAGCTTTAGGTGTCCTTGTCTGTTGTCCATACCCTTTAGGGCTCCTCTGCTCATCAAATACTTACGCAGTTCTGGACTTGTGTGCCTCGGTCAGCTTTTACATTCTGGTAAACCTGTATGGCTTCTTTTCAAGCAATGTATTGGTAGGACTCCTGCACCTGATCAAAATGTAGTATTGGAGTCCCCTTTTTGGGTAACAACTTCTCCCTGATGGCATATATACTTGTCTGGATGTTACTTAAGTGGACATTTCCTGCACCAAAGAAGGTCAGTAGGTTAACAGCTGGACCTTATTCCTTAAGATGAGAACTCCCTACACCTAGCTTTGGACTGCTCTTTCATTAAATGATAGTAGTTAGGCTTTTGCAGTTAGATTGTCAAAAGCTTTCAAGTTTTTGTGCTCCATAATTGCTTTTAATCTGAATTTTGAAGGGGGAATGAGTGGACCTGGTGGTGCAAGTTATTTTGATGGCAGCAAAGAAAATTTCCAGTAATAAGTGGAAATCCCCTGCCTCCCCCATGCTCTTAGTTGTTGGACCTTGGTAGATCAAATATACTACCAGAGTACATTGAAGGTTGCAGACAGAAGGGGACATCTTATGTTATTATGTTATGTTATTATTATTATTATTATTAATGTTAATGTGGGCCACTTTCATGGATTCCAGGGTGATTTACTTGAATCTTTTAGCGAGTGTCTTCTCCATGCGCCATGGGTGTATACTTGCAATCTGTTATATTTTTGTTTATGGCATTCAAGAGTATTAAAGGTGTGGTAAAGTTCACATTTTATATAATTGACTCTAATAATTGGTAAATTTATTAAAAAAGGGATGTAGCTGTAGAAAAGATTCTTCCATGCGGAGGTTTCAAAATATTTCTTTGTCACACCTAGGCAGGGAAATATTGTATGGCAGTGGTGAGCAAGCTTGATTTGGAAGAATGTTAGTGTGTTTTCAGTTTGTGCTGTGCAGTTTAAAGTCTTGATGTTGCAGTAGTCTGTTTGATGGCTTCTTTTTTATTTATTTATTTTATTTTACATTTGTTTACCGGGAGAGTTTGACTGGGAGAACCCATTTTCAGCAGAGGACTGGGCAGAAAAGCTCCATATTGTAAAAGTAAAAAATAACATTAACATAATGATACTTTTTATATACTGGTAAAAAACATGATGGAGATCTTGTAGTCTAAGTGCATATAGAGTAGATGAAATTGGGTAGAGATGGTTGAAGTTTTCAGGAAATTACAACAATATAGATATGCAATATAGGAGAGACTGGTCCAGTGGTACTTATTGCAACTTGTAGCTTTCTTTGGACTATGTTAACCTATAGAACTTAATTATGCAGTTGTAATTTACAATTAACAGTAAAAGAAAAGGAGGCTACAGTAAACTTATTTTGTAATACTTTCTGTTCGGTTATATTGAAGAAGGGAGAAAAAGTAGAGTGAGGAATGAAGGAAGGTCAGGATGAGAAGATAGAAGGAAAAGAAGAGATTTTTGATGGAGAAGATGAGTTAGAGAAAAATGTTTTTAGGTAATTGTGCTGATTTTACCAGGTATCTAGTTGGTGTGTGATTTGTATTGTAATATTCATCTTTCAAAGAGGTTCTGTATGTCTTAGTAATGATACAGTATGATTACTGTTGTATTTTTGAGATCATGTTTTAAAGTAATACATCGAGTGTCTGTCATGATTTTTATTTCTGGCTTGTGAAATGCTATAAGTATATATTTACAAGTTGCAAGGATCATGCAAACATGGGCAAGGACCACTGCCTCATACCCTTCCTTGTCCCCTTCAGGGCAAGTTTTTTCCCCGGACTTCTTCTAAAGGGCCTTAAGTTCAAACTTACCAGATGTAGTGTTCATGGAGTCCTCTGTAGTACATCATTTGGATTTATTTTTCTAGAACTCTTTGAGCCTTGCCCTCTGCCATCACTTACTGTTGAGTGTGTAATTTCTGAGTAAAGCAAACCAATTACTTTTGAAATGAACAGTTGAACTTGACTCCCCAGACTTTGGAATAGATTGCCCATACATGTCAAGGAGAGTGCCTCTTTGGCCCTCTTCAAAAGGAACCTTGATGATTGGATGGGAGAAAGGAAATTCACCCCGAGGATCACGTCAGTCACCCTGCTAGATGGGGGGCCAGGGAAGTAAATAGTGTGGGAAGAAGTAGCCAGGGAATTGTTATGGCTAGGCTTGTATAGGGTAGCTGATAGCCTAGTACCAACCTATGAACGTGGACATCTTTCCTAAATGTGATGGATGCTTACTATAGTATGAAGGTAATTTTCTTCTATCAGTGGTTTGTAGAAAATCCTTTCAGTTCATTTTCAAGTCTTCCCATTTGGTCAGAAGAATTCATTAAATGTTGTTTGATAGCAGTGACCCAAAGGAGAGAATACTTTCATGTTTTTTCTGTACTTTGATAATGGGCTGCTTGTGGATCTTATACAATTTCCTGTCTTGTAAGCTGTCAGGTACACTGTCTTCTTCTTTCCTGAAACTCATCTGGCGGAAGTCAAGATTTAATGTTTGTTTTGTCTTTCTCTATACTGAGGCATTTCCAAATGTCATTCAACCCTGAACCCATCTTCAAGAAGATCAAGTGGAAACCATGGTATCCCTAGCATTGTTGAGCTGATTATCAAAGGACTGTTAGAAATAATTTGACTGCCATCTAATTCAAGATATCCTCTCTTTTGGGTTGAGTAATGGGTATTTTTTTCTAGATGCAGTCTCAACATGTGGTTATTTTCTTGATAATTTGCTCCATCACTGTCAGTGTATTGCAAGTTGTCATTATCCTACAAGTTAAAGGGTCATAATTCCTCTCTCTCTCACTCACTGTCTGTCCACATTTACAGACTTTGGATCTCATTCTAACTTGTGTCCATCAAAAGTTCCCATGTTAACCGCCTCAGAATTTTGGATCTTTTTAAGTGTTCTGCAGTCACTAGATCTTTGACCGTTGCTGCACTGACTCTTTGTCTGGGCCTGGTACAGTGAAGCTGAGGGATGTAGAAAGTGCCATTGCTTCAAACCAGCAACTTGAAGACACTGCCATAAGAATTTCAGGGCCTATCTCAGTGTTTCCTGTCTGACTGCAGTGGATCAGCCCAGTACATGTATTGGCCAGTTACTCATTTATGAGTGGTGTGGCAAAAGTCAGAGACAAGAAATGTAAAAGAGCCTAAGTCTAGACCATGCATACTATCTGCACTTACCTGAAAGTCTGGTGAAGTTGCAGCACTTACCTGAAAGTCTGGTGAAGTTGCAGCCAAACTTTTAACATATAGTGTTCTGTTATTATAGCAAGGGGTCAACATATTACTTATTTGTGGACAGCCACAAGTGTGATCGGAGCATTAGACTTTGAAGTCCCTTTTTGATCCACTGTTGAATATGACCAAGAATATGTGTGTGGGAGAGAGAACTATTTTGTATCACTTGATGGTAACACCAGACCTGGCCTTCAGCCAAGCCCGTTTCACTCCTCAGCTGTACCACAAGTGTGCATCATATCAAAATCTAGGGTCTTTTGCTTCATTCTCATATACGCAGCTGGTACCCACCTCTTGCATACAGCATGTAACTGTGCAGATCAAACTTCTATAGCGCTAACCAGCAGGGACCCTCCCCCACCTCAGCAGACCCTTGTCAGGAGATTTGTGGGGACCATGGTCCCTACTTTTGAGACCTACATGGACAGTGTCCTCCTTTTCAGCTGTTTATCCTCTGCATTGACCCTAAGACTTATGTAATCCCCCATGGACATGCTTTCTCTTTATTAACCATTTCCCCTTAAAATGCCCATTTATGTCTGGGTTAAAATTGAAACCTTAGGATTTGATCTAATTTTCATTCATTCATCAGCTGATGGGTCTTGACCTGACTAGGCTGCTTTTACTAGACTCGTGGATCCTGCTTTCGAGTTCCTCCCATTACCCATAATGCCCCACTGTCCTGGTATACATCAGGTCTCATTTGCTTTCACATCGTTCAGACGAAGATTTCTGCTCTCAAGCTATGGAGGTTAACCAGATACTATTATATCCTTTTTTATGAGAATTTTATTTCCAGTATTTCTTTCCTCTTCCTTCCTTTGCCCCTTTCTTACTTAACTTTTGCAACCTGTTGCGAATATTTTCATCTCCTTTTTCAAGTTAGGGCTGTTTACCCTCCTTGTCTGAATACTCCTTTAGATATCATTGTTGGTGTTCTCTCTCTGTCTCTCTCTTTTTCTGTTTGTCCAAGTTAGGGAGGTATTGAAATACCATTGTTGGTATCTTTCCCTGCTGTTTGTTTTTTTCCTTTCAATATGGCTTATAAGCCTACGGGCTTAAAGAAATGTACTTCCTGTGGGCATAAGATCCCTAACTCGGATGCCCACAAGGAGTGCATTTATTTGGGCAGTGCCCACCTGGATGTTGACTGTTCCATTTATTCAAAATTCAACTCCCATGCGTTGAGTAATAGGAGGAATACGGTTATTTTAAAAGGCTTACTACCTCCTTGTTGTTTCTGCCTTGGTTGGGGAAGGGGGTCAAACCCATCTAGTAAATCTTAAAAATGGAAGCCTGACTCCACGCCAAAAGAAAAGGACTCAAAAAAAACAGTCCCTTGTTCTCTCAATTCCTGAGCCTTCATCTAAAATTCCCAAACAAACGGATCCAACTTCAACCTCGGATCTTACTGTTTCAAACAACAAATCTCCTCTAATCGATTCTCCACTTCTCACCCCAGATCCGATACCTCCTCTGCTGTATTCGCCTTTCTTACAGGAGACACCTAGGAAATCCTTCAGATGACCTTCCACCAGTTCACCCCTTAGATCTTCTAGGAGCTTATCTGTGGCAGAGGTGGATAGGATAATAAGAAAGTTTCTCAGATCTCAAATCTAGATTGGGGGGGGGGGTAATTCCAGCTCTGGCTCCCATCACACCCATGACCCTGCCCTGCTCTCCACATCATTTTTCATCTCCTTCTCCGCTCTTACCAATGATTTCGGAACCCTCAGATCCAAGATCTTCAAGCATGTCATTATCTGATACAAAGACAGGCTTTGATTATGCCCCTGAGTCACCTGGCTCCAACCTCTTTGGAGCAGGATGGCTCTTGGAGCTGAAGCATCGGTGCTGGCTCTAGGGGTTTGGGTTCAGCTCTGAAGCTGCCTGAGCTGTCCTTGCCTCTCTGCACCTCAGCTTTGGATAGCTTAGATCCCACTCCTTCCTCAAGGTGGGAATCCATGTGGATTCAGTGATCGGAGCATGTAGCTTTGGAGTCATTGTGACTGGCTGCTGTTTCTTTTGGAACCTCTGCCTTTGAGATTATAGAGGGCATTCTGTATACCCAGAGTGAGAGCATTCTTATCCTTATCAGATCCTATTCTCCCCTCCATTGAGTTTATGAGCCTGTCATGCCTATTCCACCAGGACATTCACAACAAACTAGCCTTCAAACAGTCCTCCCCACTTCCGATACTTAACCAGACCATCCCACTGATGAGGTCCCTAGGAAAAGGATGTGCAAAAGGAGGCACCTAGATTCCCCCTCAGGAATTTATCACAGAAGACTTGGACTTTGAAGGGGAGGGGTTCCCCAGATTTCCACTGTACAATGTCTGCTTTGGAGAGATCCTGGAACCTCTCAAACAGAGAGGTGGATTGGTCTTCCAATACCCCTTCCCATGAGTAGTCGAAGTTTCTGTAGGCGTTCATGGCTGGCCTGGCTACTTCTTGGTTGGTCCCTCTGGCTGATGAGTTGTTTGACCTTATCTCATGCCGAGCATGGAAGGAGCCTGATGCAGTGGAATCCACACCAAAGAGGCCAGATCACTTTTTAGCTCCATCTAAAGATATGGCCCACTGGAGCAAGGGAGTCCCTATAGATGCCATGTTGGTTGTGGTGACCACTAAGGGGAAGCTCATGGAACACAGCTCATTTTTCCATCCCCTTAATAGAGAGTCCAGGGCCTTGGATAGATTTGGCAAACGCTGCAGGTTCAGGCATTGTGGTTAGGAGGCACACCTGGATGCATCTGTGTGATTTTGCATAGCCCTTCAAGTCTTTGTTTCTCAGATCTTCTTTTGATGGATCATCCTCATTCAAACCCAAAGTTAAGGAAACATTCTCCAGAAGTGAGCAAGATGGAAAGACCCTCTATGCTGTTTGGATCTGCTTTTCTTGATGGTCCCAGTTCAGTCCAAGTTACCTCTCCTATGAAAGGATGACCAGATGTGTTCAATAGATATTCAAGATGCATGCTGTCAAAATGAACAGGCACTCTAGAAGGTACCTCTGCTCCCAACTGAGAACTAGCCATTACCAGTTCAGAGCACTGCCCGTTGGTCTTGCCACAACCCCCAAGGTGTTTACCAAATGTTTTGGTGTGGTAGCAGCTCACCTGAGACTGCTGGGATTCCTAGTGTTTCCAAACCTAGACTACTGGCTCCTGACTGCCCCATCCAAGCATGTATCAGTTTAAACAAGGGGCTACCAGTTATTTCATCAACTTTGCATTGTGGCCAATTACACAAAATCACAGCTTGTGCCTACTCAGACCCTGGAGTTCATAGGTGCTTGTCTAGACACTACCAACCAGATAGCTTTGCTTTGTCTAGCAAGAGTTTGTACTCTCAGGTTACAGGTCATGAAAGTGATCTCACTTTCTTCTAGAACTAGACTAGTCCTCCTAGTGTTAGGGTCAGTGGCAACAACAACTGTAGTTTGTTAGCCAGATTTCATATGCGAGTCTTTCAGTACAATGGTCTATTGTTCAGTATCCTCTAAGCACTCCAGTCAAAATTTCCAAAGTTTGCAAGAAATATCTCCTTTGGTGGCTTCATTCAGAAAAAGTTTGACAAGGTCACCCCTTTGTTTTCTCACAGCCAGTAGCCACTCTCAACACAGAAGCTTTTCAAACTGGGTTGTGGAGTAGCCTTTTTGGGAAGGACCATCCAAGGTGCATGGTCCCCAGAGAGGGCCAATTTGCATGTCGGTGATAATAATCCTCATAAACTAGTAGGGCTTTCAAGATATTCAGCTTTCAGGGATGATTAGTAATCACATAGACAATGTCAGTAGTCTGGTATATCAATAAATGGTGGGGGGGGCAAATCTTGCCCATTGTGTTGAGTGGTGATGAGTGTGTGGCAATGGGTGATCTCTTCTGGTCCCTTTCTTATGGCAGCGCACATACAGACAGACTAAGCAGGTACATTTTGATGCCTTAGGAGTAGTCTGTCAAGCAAAGAGTGGCTGAAAAAAAGTTTTCATTGAAGAGGCCAGCCATGATGCACTCTTGTTTGCTTTTCCCCTCAACAACAAGCACAGCACATTCTTCACCCTCATCCCTCCCACAGGAGAGGTTACCAAGAAATAGTCTCGTCCAAGATTGGCCCTCTGGACTCACTTACACTTGCATCCTGTTACCCCTACTGGATCCACATCCAGGCCTTCTCTTTCACCTGTCAGGGATGAAACACCCAGACATCAGCATTTCAAGTTGACTGCTTGGTTTCTGCAGTTCCAGTAATGGCTAGACAGTCCAGGGTTTCCTCCCCAGTTTCACAGATTCTTTTATTCTCACCGAAGCTTTCCACCAGAAAAATGTATAAAAGTATATGGAAAAGATTTTCAGTTTGTGCTTGTTAGAGACACTTGACTGTTTCTCTGCCCCCAGTCTCAGTAGCTCTCAATTTTTTGGCCTCTATTTTTAAGAACAGGATGAGTTATTGTACTATTTAAGTTCAAATAGCGGCCTTTTCAAATTTTCACTTTGGTGAGTCTCGTTCTTCCTTGGCATCTTTGAAATTGTGCAAGGCCTTCTTTAAGGGTACCTTTTTGCTCTAACACCCAGTTAAAGATCTTAGCTCCCCAGTGGGATTTGACTGTTCTTTTACAAACTCTTACCCAGCCTCCATTTTAGCCTTCAGCTAAGGTTGATCTGAAGTTCTTGTCCTGGAAATCAATTTTTCTGTTCGCTTTCACCTCTGTAGGGCTGCCACCTTTTCAAATGGCCAAAGTGGGACATTTTCAGGACACACATCAGATTTTACAGGCCGACACATACCCACGGTCAGTACAAAGGATAGAACTTAACTTTTTTGCCTAAATAAAAGCTTAGTCTTGTAGCAGTTTAGTTACTTATTCTGTTTCTTGTAACATTTAGGTATTTTAGATACAGAAATAACTATTTTATGCAACTATTACATAAACTATGGGACATAATTATGTCCTGCAATCTCAGGATATTTGCCATTTTTAATATTTTTTGTCAGGACATAACTGCCCAAAGAGGGGACTGTCCCTCGCAAAGTGGGACAGGTGGTAACCCTACACCTCTGTTATATGAGTGACTGAACTCCATGCCCTCTCCGCATAACCTCCATATTTGATCTTCCATAAGTATAGGGTCTCATTACTTATTTTTTGTAAGGTGGTTTCTGAATCTGACATAAATCAGGCCATCAGTTTACCTGTGTACTTTCCAAAATTCTTAAACAAAGGAGAGTACATGCTGCATCTTTTGGACGTACATCAGCAGCTTCAAGTTTATCTGCACAGAAAATAAGATTTCAGGAAAACTGACCAACTGTTTGTATCTTTTTCCAACAGCAAATTAGGTAAAGCAGTTTCTAAAGTGACCCTGGCTAAATGGTTAACTGATTGTATAACCTTTGTTTGTAAAGAAAGAGGTTTATCTTTACCAAAGCCCCTAAAGCACATTCCATGAGGTCTGTAGCCACTTCATCTGCTTTTTGGTCGAGTTTCCATAGATGACATTTGTGCAGCTGCATTTGGTCCTCTGCTCATACATTAATTGCTCATTACAAGTTAGACATACTATCCAGAAATGGATCAGCATTTGGCTCCACTATACTTCGGACTATCCTTCCATGAGCACCACCCAAGGTTGATCTAGCTGGCAACTCTGTCTCATCAGTTGAAGGATGAATGAAAATTACAACATCAGATACAAAGGTTATGTACTCACCATAACAATGCAACTGTGTTGACCATTTTCATTCTTCCTCAACTCACCATCCTCCAACTTCGTTCCTTCTATTCCTAAGCCTAAGAGGTGCCCTTTTGGGAACTCACCTGTTCCCTGTTTTGAGCACCAGCTTTTATTTCTGTCTTTGTCTTGTTTATTTATCATAATATGATGTCATGTATATGTTACTGTTGGGGCAGCAAAATCACTCTGCGATATACTAGGATAGTGGGGCATTGTGGGTAAAAGGAGGAGCTTGAGAGCTGTATCCGTGAGTCTAGTAAAAGTGGCAGAGTCTGATCCGAGAACCATCAGTTGAGGAAGAATGAAAATGGACAACACAGATGCATCATTATGGTGAGTATATAACTTTTGTTTATCGCACTTTTGGAGCTTTTTCTCAGTAATAGCACTTTTCTGCTTTAAACCAGCAAGATTCCATGTTTTTTTACACTAAGAAGATGGCTAATCTGTTAAGAACACCTCCAGAATGGTACAGCATTCCTTTGTAAGAGTTCTGAGATTGATTGATTTGCCCTTTCCCTGATCCAGTGGTTGATTTGGGTGGTCTCTTTTCAGAAAATTCAAACCACCAAGCAGGTTTGGCAAAAGAATGTTGTGTCAGATTGGTTCTTCATACTGTTAAGTACCTATCCTTCCCACTTTCATTCCTCCCCAGTTGATCAGCCTTCACATAAATCTCAACTCTCATCTGAGTCAGAGGTCGTGAAATCCATAAAGGAGACTCTTTCCTTGGCTTTCAAAGTGAAATGCCTTGTTTTCCACTGCACCTTTAAATGTGCTGGTAATGTGTCAAGGAATGAAGGCTGCAAGCATTTGTATGCATGTAAAGAGTCTACTATGGTTCACTATAATGAGTTCTGTCAGACCATACTAGATGCATCCTTTCAAATGAAGTTTCTCTTTAGACCATCTTCTTGGGAAATTGAAGATCTCCAGAAGATGGAGATGGCATTGCCAAATAATGGAAGGCATGTGCAATCCCCCTCCTTTCCTGTTTTCCTCCATTAGTAGTCTGAAGTTTAGTGGAGGAGGAGACCAGAGAGTAGGCAGAAGAGTGTGCTGAAGCATTAGTTGTGTTGCTTCCTCTGTAGCCATCTGCAGAGTTGCCTGGTGTTTGACAATGCAGATGATACTGCAGTATTAGTGATGGCCAACAAGGACTGCCCATGGGAGGCCACGTCTGACTTCTTCTCGAAGGTAGTGCTCTTTTGTCACCAGCCGCTGGAAGTCAAATATAGGGTCTGGCCACCACCACCCATTTTGTTATATAATAAGTTGGCACTCTGTATGTGAGGAAAAAGCTTTGCAGTCTGTGGTGCATGTCTTTGCCCCCCCCCCACACACTCACACACACACACACACCATCACCAGTCACTGATCATCTCTGGTAAGTAGAAGGTCGTCTTATACCAGGCCCTAATCTCACAATTTCCCCCTTCACACTCTGAAATTGAGAGTTTAGTGTGTGTGTGTGTGTGTGTGTGTGTGTGTGTGTGTGTGTGTGTGTGTGTGTGTGTGTGTTTAATGGTGGCTGGCTGAGTGGGGTGCAAAACAGCCCTGACAGCTTTGTTCAGTTTAGTGCAGTGCTACGTCCTAGACAAAACATTCCTGTCCCAAAATCACTTCTGCTTTGCTTATCAGCAGTATGTTTGAGAGGCATCACTGTTATTGCCAACTGACTATGTAACTCATGTTAACCACTTTTTCTGAAGGTGCTGAAAATATCTCCATCTGACTCCGCAGTCATCATTTATTTAGAAGCGACTGAGAATGGTCCCAGTACTAGAAACAGATGGGAATGATGATTTGTTCTTCCTTGTTAGCTGCGTTTTTGATGTCCCCTCCCTTGGAGAGAGCCCTCAAGCTTGAGTGATCTTTTCTTTTCATATTAGAAGTAACCAGTTAGCTGCCTTGGAGAAACTTTTCGGGGAGCTGTAGGTTGCCTACACAGTGACTTTTATCAAGGATACTGTGCTGTTTAGAGGTACCCAGGTACAGGCATTTATTCACCAAAAAGTCTGGTAATTTGAGTAGACTTGTCTGTCACACAAAACGTCCAAGGCTTATTCTTGCTACTTTACTAGGATGGTCAGGAAAAGTCAGATTTCAAACTCATCAGAACTTGTCTTCTAAGATGTTTCTGGTCAGGCCATTGGTATAGGGTGAACACCTCCACCTTATAATTTTTGCAGTAGTCTCCCATTCAGCTGTAAGATCTCACTAGGGAAAGTTGACGGTCTTGGAAGCTGTCAGATAGTCTCCTTGTAGAATGCCTGCAAAGCAGAGTAGAAAAGATGCTCCACTTAGGCTAAGAGGGCAGTCCTTTTTCTTCTACATTGTGTGGATCTCCACATTTTCCTGGCCTGCATCAGAAATCTTTGATCTAGTCCCACACATCTGAGTGCTTGTTTCTGCCATGTCAGTAAATTATGATTTAGTAGTAACTCACAACTGCCGCTGTCCTCCTAAAGTGTCCCGTAGCAAATAAGCACCAAGATTCCACAAACAAAACTATCAGGACACACCACGAGAAGCACTGGATTCTTCAAAAATAAGTCCTTTATTCCAATCAAACAAACACAGAATAAGTGCTTTCACATGCGTCTTGCATGCTTCTTCAGATACAGTTTAAAACACATAACTCAACTCCTTTTATACAGATAATACCAAGCAGTTGTTATCAATAATGCAATTACTCCATTGTAACAATACTTAATTAATTAAAGTGAAATGCTTCTCTATTCTTAAAGCCATTACAATGCATTCAGTTTTTGTAGCCTTAAATTAAGCAACACAAACAAATGAAATAAAATAAAATAAAATAAGACAAGCTCAGTATGTACATAGCTTATATTCTCAACATTTTTTCTCTTATATTAACGCAAACAAAACTCTACGAACATAAATGCGTAGTCTATTAAGAGCAGATCTAACTCCTAATTCATAGAGCTGTCAATGCCTGCATTACCTGTTAAATGCAACTTCAGTGCCTAATTTATGAAAATGATGCCGTAAAATTACATACTACTTGTTGTAGAGTAGACCGGAACTGATATTTAATCCATGTACATAGCTAAATCCATTACTACATCATTATGTAAAAATCATCCTTCATCGGATATATCCAAACAATGTCCGATTAAAACCGAACAGTGTTCATACATATTGTGCTAGTGTGCGACAGAAGTGCTGTCAGCAGAGAGGCTCAATGGTAATACATCGCGTTATGCATAAACAAGTATAATGATTGTATAAATAGGAGTAAGTCACCGACTGAAGTCAGATCGGAACTGGCATTTATTCCATATACATAGCTAAATCTATTAATACATCATTATGTAAAAATCATCCTTCATCGGATATCCAAACAATGTCCGATTAAAAAACCGAACAGTGTTCATATGCATTGTGCTAGTGTGAGATAAAAGTACTGTCAGCAATGCGGCTCAATGATAATACATCGCGTTATGCATAAACAACTATAATGATTGTATAAGTAGGAGTAAGTCACCGACTGAAGTCAGAGACTTCAACAATATTATCTCTGACTCCATCTACCATTATCTCATCTTAAATTATATCCAAAGGGGATCTTATAGACACGTGACGTGTATAGCAAGTGTCTAGATATAAAATACATGTGCCCAAGATAAAATAAAATTAATATAGGTGTAAATATAAATATTAATATTAATGGTTAAATACTGTATCAATAGTAGTAATTGTATAAAAAATAGTAGTAATCGTATAAAAAATAATAAGTAGACAAATTAACCAATCACATTTCATCGATAACTAACCTCTTTATCTCGTTAAAATTAAAATTAAAACATTATTATCTAAAACTATCTAAAATTATCTAAAAACACTTCTAGTAGTTAAGATGTAAATAGTACTGGACTTGTCAAAGATAGTGCTGGACTGTCAAAAAATAGAACCAGCAACTCAATGAAACTGTCATTTATTCTTATCAACCGTATCACTACTATCTAACTGAACCAATACCTATTCCGGGTGTCTTCCAGCAAGAGGTTAGATACTATCACTGACTAAACAGATTTAAAAATAGATTCATCACATCTTAGTGTTTGTGTTTCAGAAATCTAAGTGTATCTCTATTTTATAGCTCCCTGTTGGATCGATCTATTCCTAATTCAGTTGTCAATAGAAATTGAGAGTTCAGGTCAACTGGATATGAATATATATATTTGCAGAATAGCCATCACTTTATATGCTAACAGCCAAAATAGTAGATTAAATGGACTAAAGGTTCTAAAATATCTTATTTATCTAGAATCACGTCCTGAAAGGACATATCAAGTGCCAATATCATCAACAACAGTTGTAGTAGAAGGTAGTGTTTGATTCAAAGAAAGTAAAAAGGAAAAAAGAAAAAAGAGAAGATTGAAGGAAAAAAGAGAGTAAAAAAGAAGAAGAGGAGGAAGAAAAAAGAGAGGAAAAAAGGAGGGAGAAAAGAAAGAGAAAGAAAAAAAGAGGAAAAGAGAAAAGGGGGTGAGTAGAGGGATGAGAACTTTACCAGTTATATAGCTATGTCCAATTATCTATCAATCTGTCCAGTTACTGACATTCCTATTTAATATTGTAAATTTACTATTGAATTGATCATTGAGTTGATTCCAGGTGAATTTCATGTTCCCTGTTCCCAAAGGGAATAAAATATATAATGAAAAGAAGAATCCACCATACTGTTCATCTACTATCATTATGATTTAGTGATGGAAGCAACTTTGGCCCAGCATAGAGTGCTGCAGGAGTTTCTGAAGGATATCTTTATCTCTGGCCACAAGTGAAGAGTTCATGCCATTTTTTATATGAACTGAATGACAGAATTGCAGTTGTATCTGCTAGCTGACTTTGTGGACTTGAATGTTAGGTCCTGGGAAATGTTGGTCAGTGTGGCCATTATGCTTTACCAGCAAAATTTAGAGCTTCTGACTTGCATGTAGAAATTCTTACCATCTTTTTCATAAAGTTTGGGTGTCTCAGTATGAAGCCTGACTTCTTTGCGAAGGTGGTACTTGAACTGTTGCTCAACCAATCAAATCATCTTTCCAGGTATAAAGAATAGGAAGTAATGTATTCTGTTCTATATACCCCAATGGCAACTGCTAATGGCTGTTATCTCTCTCAGACCAAGGATATAGAAAAATGGGTAAGCTGTTTGGCAGCTTTGCTCCTCTGAATTGCCAAGTGAACAATATCCAGCTGCATTATATTTTGCCCTCAGTGAACTAAAGGTAAGAGGCCAGCAGTCAAGGAACACTCCTGTAAGGAGTGGCTTCTTCCAGTCGTGTCTCCATGGAAGGCAGCTGTGGTATGGATACAGTACAGGCATTTTTTCACTCCCTCACTAAGCACTATAACTGGGATCTACTCCATGAGTGTAATATTTGAAATGTCTGTGTTGGAGTACTCCTTGATATGTTCCTTTTGAATTTCATTCTAACCTAGTCTGAAGACACTGCTTGGGAATTCTGACAGTGTTCCACACATTACAGTGTGCACATTGAGGTAAAGTGTAATGTGTGTAAAAATTCACCATATAATATGATCTTTCTGAAGGCCTTCAGCATCTAGCACTTTGTTCCATTCATTGATCCATTGTTTGGGTATTATGTCTACTGTGCTTAGGCAATGGTTCTTTCTGTAGGTACATTTCAGGTTTATTTTATAAACATACAGTTTTGTTGTGCAGCAATTTTGTCACCATGTTCAAGTGAGAAGGACAAGAACTTGAGAAGGAAAAGGAAGGATAAATGAAGTTTTTCTGTCACTTGTACTGAGATTGTCAAAGATAATCTACTGGAGTGAGCACTCGCATTCAAAGTGATCAGTTCTTTACTTACCATTTAGCATTCTTTGCAGTGTCTTCAAAAAGTACAGGGACCGTTTTGCAAAAGAGAAAAAAAAAAGCTGCACCAGTGCAGTAGTTAAGATTTATTTCCCAACATCAGGAACAAATAAGTGTATTGTTAAGACACAATAACTGTTAATTGCACATTTCTCATTGCTTCCTTCCGACAAAAACCTATTGATAAAAATGAAGCAACATGCAGAATAACCACATCCTTCCAATGTATCTTGCATCTAGCTATGGTGTTCAGTTAAAAGGATATGGAATGGTGACATTAGGTGTTAGTAATATGTGACTTTCATACTTCCTGATTATTGTGCATCTGTATGTAATGTTAGGTTTCTGAGCCTTAAGTTTTTATTTTTATTTGTATGGCTGTCTGTCTATAAATTTGTTATGTTTATGTTTCTGTGTGTATATGATTATATGACATCTGGTTCAGTGCCCAAATGGTTGAAAATCCATTTCACTGAAAGCTCATTTAATCATATTCCAAACATACAGTAAAATGAACCCAAAGGAAATGTTCATTTTTTTTTGCAGTGAGACAATCCCACATATATCCTCACCACACACACAGCAAGTCAGAAACAGCACAAGCAGTGACTGCGTAGTGCATAAGTGACCACAGTCATCAGCTGAAACTTCATATAATAACATATTTCCACCTTTGTATTACAGAACTGTCTGCAGCTTTGCCAAGTTTGCCTTAATAGACTTTCGACCAAATGATAATTCATGTAAAGGGGCTTTCAGCCAGTCGTATTCAGCCATGTCTCATTCAGTAAAATGGGCATTCAGGCAGATGTCTTGGATCCATACTTTGTGTGTGTCTGTAGGATTGTTGTATGCACCTTATCATACAACATATACCACCTTCAGGATATACCCACCTTCCAGGAGTGCAAAACATGTCAAGCCAGGGATGATTTGCAGGTAGTCTTGAAGGAGGCAAGGGTATCTTATAGCATGCAGGAACAGTTTGTTTCAAAACTGGGGTAACCACAAGGTAATGAATCTGTCCCTCCAATGTGTTTTATTTATATGCAGTTTATGTTTTAAAGAAAAAGCAGCACTCAATATAATGCCATTTTCTAAGTAATAATAAAAGAACCTAATGTATATTTTTTATGTCACAGGCAACATTTCACACCCCATTCAGCCACCTAGGACAAAGCCCAGAAGGATGTTCCACTTATTTATTTCCTCAAATAATGGGACCGGCCAAGGTAAGAGTCCATAATTATCACAGAACATGATTTTACTATTTTACTCTGCATATGGCAGAAATTAAAAAAAAATGTTTCTCCAGTTTTCAGAGGAAATTTTTTTTTTCTGAGGAATTTCTTATACAGTTTCTATAGGCACATGCCTCACTCTTGATTTAATTAGAGAAACAAATGTGTCATTGCTTTTAATATAATTTGTTTTAGAACCATGTATATTGTTTAATATTGTTTACATTACACTTCTATAAACTTTTCACATCTTCAGGTGGCTCTATATGCAGTTTTCAAGTGCCTAAGTTAGAAGAGCTATATCAGGACATATACTTTTTTCTTTGAGGAGCACTCTAACAGAACTGAAGGTTGTTTGAAGAGTTCTGTCAAAATGGATTTTTTCTGTTCTGCTTCTTCCTTATATGATACGTACCAGAGATGACTTCAATTACTAAAATATGATACATACCAGAGATGACTTTATTTACTAAAATAAAATGAATTAATACCAATAGGCACACTTGGGGCTACCTGGAAGGAAAAACTTTTACAAGGTAGATCCAAAGACTGCATATCATTAGTGATGTCAGAAGTGATCCCCGTCATTAATTTAAATTGATGGCTTCATGAATGACGATTTAAAATTAAGCAGATTAAATTATAGCTTTGAAACAACTTTTTATTGTTATCAAAATTGCTTTTTCATTTTTATCAAACTTTGTAAATCCTCCTGCAGGTGACCCGAGTTTAATTTTGGGTGCCTGTAGGAGATGAACATGGAAGATTTGGCTGAGCAGCTATTCCTGGCTTACACATTGTGAGAGCCGAGAGGCAGCTATCACTTCCCACAGGGTGACACCTAATGGAAGCAGTAAATGTTATTGTGGCATTTGAGGCAGCTAAGACAGCATTGTCATGCAGCCTATCACCAAAGAAGTTGAGGGGAATTCATTGTCTGGATTCATGGCTCCCATTGGGAGACAACAGCAGGCTCAGAGGAGCCACTAAGGGGATGGGGGTGTTCCCATTGGGCAGAGAATAGGCTGCCTTTCAGGACCAGCAAACTGGCCCACTGTCTACCACCAGTTTTGGAATGATTGGGATTTATGGGCAAGAACAATGGACTGTAGAGTACTAGCCAAGCTAAAGGACTCCCAGCTCATGTGTTCCTGTAATCAGTGAGCAAATTGGATGTTGGCAGTGGGTCCTTTGGGGGGGGGGGGGGGATGTAAAAAAAGAGAACTTTCTAATCCCTCAGTAAAAGACAGGTGTTGAGGTTTCTTTTTGGGAATAAACTCTTGGCTAGGCTTGTAAGGGTCCCAGGGCCATTAGGCTAGTAATGTCCTATGATCCTGTAAAATGTATTCACTGTCATTGTGTTGACTTTGGGCCACATTTCAGTTATCATAATTCTGACTGTATCTGGTAGTAGAGCATACCTATGTGCTGACTTGATTCCAGTGTCATATTTCCAGAAATCCTGCCATTTGTTAACTCCTTCTCTTGTATTGGTAATATGGAGTATATACAGTGTACAGTGCAACACTTCAGGTGCTTCTCCATTCTTTGCTGTCATGGAACAGAACTCAGTCAGTAGTGTTTTTTCTTAGTTTTTCGCAGTCAGATACATTATTCTCAATGTGTGCTTCATCTTTCTCCACAGATTCACTCCAGGCATACAAGTGCCATTGCAGTCATCTTATTTTTTTACTTGGTTCTCAACCAACTGATTTTGATTAGGCTGTCACCATGACAAAGTAGCATTAACACAATAAAAATACTAATAGAGTGCACTCAAGGAATGAGAAGGCAACTGTAACCGTAAAGAAAAACAAAAAATAAAGTGAAACTGCGTAAGCACTTTAGACTCCTACATCACTACGGATTGAGTCTTCATCAGACTAAAAATATGTAATGCAGTCTTATTTAACAAATATGATTGGTCATAAAAATCATGTGGCCAAAATACTTTAGTTTCATTTTTTTCAGATGACATTTGAAAGTGACAGAAGTATTCAAACTGTAATTAATGCTGCATATAAAACAATCTGTCATTTGTATTTCAAATATTCCAGGTTGTCATATCTACTACTGCCCCTAACTAAGTGATCTACAAAGTCTAACACACTAAAAAGAAATTTGTTAAACCCAACATGCTTTGTAGAATGCCTGTATAAAGCATTCAGAATGTCCTTATTCTTAATGGCTTTACCATGCCCCAAATAATATCTCTCATTACTTTTGCCAGTTAGTTTTTCCTATTTAAAAATGGTTACAAATGGAGCAGGTAGAAATACAGACCACAAAAAATTAATAACTTGTCGGTGTACTACAAAAATAATGTCTGCATGGTGTTAGCACAATAAATAATAGGGCCTTCATTATTGAAAAAAAAAATGATGAGCATCCATTTAAATGTACCCCCTTTACTGATAGTATTGCTGATCTCCAAACTGTTTCTAATGTTTCTTTCTCTTTTTTTATTTGTAAATGCGGGTTCATTACCCAAAGTTTTTAATACCTCTTCATTGGTATTAAAAAGCCTTCAAGTATTACTCATGACTTTTCCAATACTAGAAGAATCCAAAGTACGAGTTAGATTCATCGCTTTGCCCCATTTTGATGTTTCAACTATCCTTATTTATCTGGACATCTGAATACCCCCCCCCCCATGAAAATCTTTGTTTTAAGTTTTCATTTAATAAAGAAATACTAGCCTAATTTCTAGTAAGATTTTTCACTGTAGTATACATAACTCCCATCTTCTGATGTTGAGGATGCATACTGTTGTAGCGCAACAAAGAATTACGGACTGAATTTTTAAAACTTACGGCTGATGCTCTTCGTGTTTCACTGTTGCAGTCATTACACTTGGGTTATCCTGCTGGCAGGCTACCCTCAGTCGGCCTGAGTTCCAAAGTCTAGGTCCTGACGTCAGTGCGTCAGGGGAAGATGCAGCTGACGCCATTTTCTTCAGTCTTTCTTTCCGCGCGGTGCCCGAAGCAGAAGCAGTTCACAAGTGCCGGTCGGCTGACTCCTGAGATTTTCGCGTTCGAATTTCAGATCCGAAGTCTTCATTAAAAGCTAAGTACCCCATTGGGGAAAACATTTTTCTTGCTCCAGACCGAGGTCAGAAAAAGTTAATAATTGTATTTCTTGTGGGAAGCAAATGCCTCCTAAGGACTTTCATTCTTACTGTATTTCTTGAATAGGCCCTGACCACGATGTTGCTAGTTGTTGGTTTTGTGCTAGATTTAACCAACGCACTATTAAGCGTCGGTACATTTTTGCATTTCAGTATTTTGGCAGAAGATTTAATTACACGATACCATCGGATAGTACTCCGACTACCGGAATTCACAAGAAACGCAAAGACAAAGAGAAGGACAGGCATCCGAGGTCCAAAACGGACGATGAGGCTACCTCTAAGCCAGTTGCCGGTTAGCCGGCTCTCAGTGAGGTGCTTTCGCAGGCCGCTACAGACTCCCACGTGGAGTCACCTAGGCTGCTGGAAGCTCAAGGTATTGGACTTTCGGAAACTATTCCCTCAGATGGGTCCGGAGCCGCTGAGCAGGCATCGGCTTCTGAGGGTGTTTTCAGACCTACTCGATTGTACATTAAAGCAACACCAGCTACAAAGGCAAAGACTAAAGCACCTTTAAAGGCAAAGAAACAAGTGCAACAGCCTCATGGTCAGGCCTCCATGGCCAAAAAACAGCTGCTCAAAATGGCTGAAGACTTAATTACTTTGATCAGGGGTTCCCATCCCCCTCCTGATAAGAGGCCTAGGCAAGAGACAGAATATGAATCTTCACATCACGTTTCCATTTCATCTGATTCCTCTTCTGATCAGGGATACTCTCTTCCTCCCTATGAGGATTCTGATGCTGAAGAATCTATCCCTTCAGCCTCTCCTCCTGAGGATTCCTCCTTTGGGGAAACTTTGCATACCATGAGGGAGCATTTCCACTGGGGAGCCAAGATTATTCAGAATCTAAGAAAAGGCTCAGAGACTTCCTTTTACTCACACAACACAGGCCCCTAGCTATTCCACCTGTGTTAGACATTGTAGATGATGTGTTTTCAGAGTCCAGTCTGACCCCTGACTCCTTACTTCCAGCTCCTGTTAAGCCGGACAGGTACTACAGGGTTCCTGACTCTCATAAATTCCTTTTCAAAAACCCTGCTGCTGACCCAGAAACTATCTCTCAGGGTCCCAAAGGGGTCAAGGCATCCACTGCAAAAAAAAAACCTACCTCCTCGGACAGGGATTCTAGGGCATTGGACAGATGGGGAAAAAGATTTACACCTCTGCTACTTTGGCTATAAGGGCTTTAAGTTGTCAGTTTCATATGCTCAAATATCAGCAATATATTATGTCACTGCTTAAACAGAAAATGTTGATAAATTTTGAATGTGCAGAAAACAAAGAAATGCAGGATTTATTGCATGCAGCTGAGCAAGTTGGAAAGTATACTTTGCAATGTGGTTTTGATTCTTTGGAGGCCTCCTGCAGGGCCACTGTTACGGGTTCTGTCATCAGGAGGCATGCTTGGTTAAAGGAACAAAATCTGCCTGACCATGTCAAAGCAAAATTATTAGATTCTCCATTACAGCATTATACTTTGTTTGGTGTTAAAGCAGAGGAGGTGTTAAAGAAAATGGAGGACAAAGCTAAATCTATGCAAACGGTTAAAGATTTTTTACAGGTACAACCTCCAAGATTTAGCAGACACTGGCCTACAAAGAATTGGTCCTTTCCAGTGTCAGACAGGCCACAAAGGGGCAGATACGGACGCCCAAGAGGCAGATCCCAGCCCCAAGGTTCGTACAGGTCTAAACAATGGGGGGCTTCTACCTCCAAAAGTGGAGAAGACAAATCACAGCCATACAGGAAACAGTTAAAATGACTTCCCCCTGTCTGCACCAAGCACTTATCTTCTGGCAGCAGCTTTAGGGGGAAAACTAGCACTTTTTTCTCAAAATTGGCACATAACACAGGACAAATGGGTCCTAGACATAGTGTCACAAGGCTACAAGTTTCACTTCCATACCCTGCCAAGGACAAACGACTGGCCAGACCTGCCAAAACATCAATGGGCAGAGGCACAAAAACAAGTCTTATCTCATGGACATGAGGGCCATTTCAACAAGTACCAAAGCAAGAGCAGGGATAAGGATTTTATTCAGGACTGTTCTTGGTACCAAGAAAGAACAAGAACTGGAGACCAATACTGGACCTGTCTATTCTCAACACATATCTGGATATACCATAGTTCATAATGTTGACCCTACAGCAGCTTCTGCCAATGCTGGGCAAGAAGGCTTGGCTCGTGACTTTAGACCTAAAAGAGGCATACCTGCATGTCCCAATCAGACAAACATGCGTAAGATACCTCAGATTCAAAGCTGGCTCAATGTACTACCAATTCTCTGCACTGCCCTTTGGCTTATCTACTGCGCCCAGGGTCTTCACAAATGCCTGGCACCAGTAATTGCATTCTGCAGACAAAGAGGAATACAGATATATCCTTACTTGGATGACTGCCTCATTCAAGCAGAGAACAGGGACATTCTACTACAGCATCTGGCGTTCGTAAAGAGATTTCTAACAGGCCTAGGGTACACAGTCAACAAAAAAAAATAAAAACTAGTACCCTCTCGAGATAATATTCCTGGGTGCAAGCTTAAATAAAACTGCCCAGATGGCTTATCTCATGCCAGACAAACAAAGGCAACTGACTACATATTTCAAACTGTTGGCAACAAAGACCCGGTTATCTGCAAGAAAAATTCTGCAGGCTTTGGGCTTCATGGTATCCTGCATTCTACTAATTCCATATGCCAGACTGCATATGAGGAAACTTCAGTGGTACCTAAAAAGTGTTTGGGCTCAACATTGCCACAGCCTGGAAACAATAATTACCCTCATTCCCTGCCTGCAACAGGAGTTTTGATGGTGGGCGAAGGCTTGTCACCAGTATAAGGGACAGCCATTCACTTTACCCCCGGCCAGGCAGACATCAACAATGGATGCATCAGATTATGCCTGGGGGGCCCACATGGCAGGAAGATGTATTCAAGGCACATGGTCCACAAACCAAATACATCTGCATATCAATCAAAAAGAGTTGCTAGCTGTTCAGAATGCCCTGACAGCCTTCAAGGACCTACTTCATCCGGGACAACTACTGATAGACAGACAACACCACGGTCATGTGGTATATAAACAAGCAGGGAGGCACACATTCTTACCCCCTTTGCAGACTGGCCATGACTTTGTGGGACACAGCATTGACTTACCAAGTGCATCTTCAGGCGCAATTCCTGCCAGGAAAGATAAATACTCTGGCAGACGAACTAAGCAGAAACCTCATGGATCCCCACGAGTGGAAATTGGGTCCACAAGTCTTCAGCATGATAACAAGGAAATGGGGATGCCCGGATATAGATCTATTTGCTTCTCCTCACAATTACCAACTAAAAAGATTCTGCACAAGGACTTATCACAAACAAGCAGTGGACGCTCTATCTTTCAACTGAGAAAACTTAACAGTATATGCCTTTCCTCATCTGCCTCTCCTCCCCAAGGTACTCCTAAAGGTCAGACAAGAGAAGCCAAAGATGATACTGATTGCCCCAGACTGGCCCTGCCAGTAATGGTATCCAATCCTAAGGAATGTGACTCAATGTCCGGCTTGGACCTTGCCTCAAATAACCTCATCTACTGTCCCAACAAAACAATCGGATTCTACACAGCCAACTCAAGACCTTAAATCTGGCAGCATGGCGGATAATGTAGTCATACAAAACACACCTCTCACTAGAGCTGTGATGGATGTCATTTTGGAGGCCAGAAGGCCTAGTACCAGAAAATCTTACGCTGGAAAATGGAAGAGATTCTGTGCCTGGAACCAGGCACAAGGAATTGACACAGCTGTACCAAATATTCATCTGATTTTGCAATACTTAACTGAGATGCTGGATAAAGGCCTATCCTTTTCATAAATTAAAATTCATGCCTCTGCCATTTTGGCTCATTACAATACAGATCCACCAATCTTTTCTCATCCTTTGTTAAAGCAGTACCTCAGAGGAGCCAAAAGCCTCCAAGGAGATCACCAATACCCGCATGGGACCTCAATTATGTTTTGTAAAAACTCACCCTGCCTCCTTTTGAGCCAGCCGCTACAGCTGATATAAAATTTTTATCTTGGAAAACAGCTCTGCTCCTAGCAATAACCTCTGCAAGACGAGTCTCAGAGCTACAGGCACTCATGGCTGTGGAACCTTTTATCATTTTTTATCCAGACAGGGTTTCTCTGAGGACAAACCCGACATTTATACCTAAGGTAGTGTCCAGTGTGGCCCTTAACCAAACTATTCATTTGCCTACTTTTTATCCAAACCCACAGAATAAGGGAGAGAGAATTCTGCATTCTTTGGACATACACAGACAGCTATGCTTCTACTTGAACAGAACCAAAGCTTTCAGACAGACTGAGCAACTACTTGTGGCATATGCTGCAGGATCACAAGGAAAGGCTATCTCTAAGCAGACTATTTCAAAGTTGATAGGCCACTGTATTCGTTTCTGCTATTCACAACATGGCAAACCAGTGCCTAAGGGCATTAGGCCACATTCAGCAAGAGCAGCAGCCACTTCAGCTGCCTTCCACAGGGGAGTACCAACCAAAGACATTTTAGAGGCTGCTACCTGGAGTTCAGTGCACACCTTTACAAAGCACTATCATTTACCACTCTACTCTAAATCCAGGGCAGGCTTTGCATCTGTAGTTTTGCAGGGCCTCATAGCCGCTCCTAATGCTATTTAGCTCCAGTCTCCCAACCATAGCTTTAGGATTCAACCCGAGTGTAATGACTGCAACAGTGAAACACGAAGAACATAGTACAGTTGTGTACACTTACCATAAATGTAGATGTTCAAGTGTATTCACTGTTGCAGTCCAGGTTACCCACCCGTCACCCCCTTATCTTTGCTGGAACTTATCTGCATTTCTCTAATCTATACAACCTCTGTGGTGTATTTGCTTATAGATGAAGGTATAACATATATTTTGGTACATGCATGTTTTATTGGCATATTTTTAGCCTACCCTTTTGGGGGGCACCTGACATCTGGTGCAAGAAAAACTGAAGAAAATGGCGTCAGCTGCATCTTTTATACCCCTGGCGAACTGACGTCAGGGAAGAGGCGACAGCAACCGACGCCGGACCTAGACTTTGGAACTCAGGCTGACTGAGGGTAGCCTGCCAGCACGATAACCCAAGTGTAATGACTGCAACAGTGAATACACTCGAACATCTGCATTTATTGTAAGTGTACACAACTGTACTTTTCCAACTTGCTGTTTGCTTTTCAAACAGAAGTGTCTAAGAAGTTAATGGAATTATCACTAATGTGACTGGAAAATTCCAAAAATATCCACCCATATCATATAAAGATGATAAATCTGTCCTTGTCCTACTTCAAATAAAAAAATATGGTCAAGAAAGAGGATATGCAATTTAACAAACTAGAAATTTTGTCTAATGTACATAAAAGTGCTGTTCCTAGTACAGCATGACAAAATTAGCAAAATTTGTGGCCACAGTTGAGGCATTTGCCACCCCTGTCAGTTGCTGATAAAAAATCTTTGAACATAAAATAATTAGATTTTAAAATCCATACTCTCACCAAGAAATCTAATTTTATTTACTGAATACTCTGAAAAGCAAGTAACAAATTACAAATCCATTCTTACTCCCCCATCTTGTAAGATCACTGCATATGAAGATTTTGACATAGAAAGTAACTAATACATTCTGTTGATTAGCTTTTATCTTCATTCATTCATTCTTCAAAATGAAAGATTCTTTGATAAAAAAGTAGGGAGTTCATTTGTCAGCAACCTGTGGGTCTTGGATCCGATATCGGATCTGAGCCGGCAACTTGTTTCAAGCTAATGGATCCGAGCTCCTAGCTCCTCCCCTCACCCATAATCCCCTGCTAACCCTCCATGACCTCAGATCTAGTTTGCCGCGCTTGCGGATAGCTGGATTCCTGTGAGCTCGACTAGTAATTGTCAGTTAAGTGTGATTTTTCTGTCAACTTTCTTCTTTTTTCACAAAAATATAAAGTGTGTAAGTGTTAGTTCCCTGTAGAGTAAAAATATTTTTCTTTTAAGTAGTTTTTTCCCTCCCTTCGCTGGTCGTTAGAGAGTGTGTGTGTGTTGTGTTTTGGGGCCTGTGTGTGTGTGTAACACTACTTTTTCTTTTAAGTATGGCTGAGGCCCCAAAAGCCATTTTTTCTAAATGTACCGAGTGTGGCCATAAGCTCTCCCCGGCTGATGGCCATACTCTGTGCGTTCGGTGCCTTGGGGTTGAACACCTCACCTCAGGCTGTACCATTTGTGCAGCATTCAACCCCAGGGCACTGAAAGAGCGGAGGTCGAAGCTGGTCTTGGCGGGACTTTTACCCCCAGACTCAGCTCTGGCCTCCGCTGCTCCCTTAGCTCCACCACAGGCTGTGGTTGCTGCCATTCCTGCCCCCCTTCCTCCGGCCGAGACTCAAACTCCCGCTAAAGCGCCGGAGGACAGAGTGGCCAGGAGGGAGAAACGGAGGGAGAAGCACCACAAGCGGCTGGCCGAGACCTCCGCTTCGGCCCCGCCAGCTAAGCGGGCTTCTCCCTCCACTGCTTCTAGGTCTCCTCCTCCTCGACTCCGATCCCCTTGTTTCTCCCCAGGGCCTGAGGAGGAGGAGGCCCGATCTCCATCGAGGTGGCATTCCAGGCCTGCCTCGGTGACCTCTTCGAGATCGACTTTCAGTATGTCCGATGCAGACTTGGACCAGATGATGCGAAGGTTCATCCAGGCCCAGCTGCAGATGGGAGTGCTCTTGCCTTGCCCCCCCCCCCTTCGGGGGGGGGGAGCTCGACACCTTTTTCCATCCTATTGCTCCTTCTCCGACCCGCTATCCGGGTTCGGAGCCAAGCAGCGTTGGAGCTGGGGGTGGGTCGGCGCCGACGGTACTTGGTACTTCCGATCTGACCATCCCTCGAGCCTGTCTGATCCGACCTCTCGGAGCCGTGGCCCGAGCTTCGAATCCGAGGGATTCAGTGTGCCTTCGGCTCCGTCCAGGTTGGAGCGCACTGGTCCTTCGGATCCGATGGTCTCGGCGCCGGTTCCGAACCTTTTATCGGATCCGAGTGGGAGCCGACTCTCGGAGCCCAGAGAGAGTGGTTCCCCCTCGGCTTTCAATGTTGTGGAGAGGGCTCTGTTGAGAGCATCCGGACCCCCGGCCCTTGTCTCGGCTCCTCCCTGCACTCCCTCTCTGCTGGGCCAGGCTTCCATCATCCGGCCAAAGGGACAGCCTGCTTCAATGTCCCAGATGGTTCCATTGGAACAGGATGTTGCTGGCGAGGCCTCCTCGGACAGCTCCCCCGAGGAAGTGCCCCGCAAGCATAAGTGCAAGAGGAGGCAAGTGGACTCCCCTGAGTCCTTAACTGAGGACATGGACTTGGAGGAAGGGGAAGGCTCCCCAAGATCACCCCCTGAGGATGTCTCCTTTGGAGACATCATGGAGATGCTGAGGATCAGAGATGGGTGGTCTGCCCCCAAGTCTTCCTCTGACTAGTCCGTGTTTCTGGAGGCATTCGAAGCAGGCCCGTCTACCTCTTGGGTGTCCCCTCTGGCCGACCCCTTGGTGGACCTTATTACCACCAGGGCGTGGAAGGATCCGGACATCGTGGAGCCAATACCAAAACGCCCGGACAGAATACTAAGTCTCCCCTCAGACCGGTCGCACTGGAGCAAGGGCCCCCCTGTAGATGCCATGTTGACGGCTGCAGCCACGAAGAGGGAACTAGCTCAGGAGAGCCCCTCAGTCCATCCACCGAGCAAGGAGTCCCTCTCGATGGACCGCTTAGGGAAGCGAGTTTTTAGTTCAGCGACCTTCTCGGTAAGGTCTCTGAACTATATGGCACATGTCATCAGGATGCAGCGGGATCTTATGAAAGAATACGCTGCCTCCCCCCCTGAGTCCATGTCGGCGGAGGACAAGCAATTGTACTCCACCCGAATGGCCATTCTGAGATCAATTTCAAATACCTCTATGCGGCTATTGTCCCACGCCACCGAGGGAGCCGCTAGGGCTCGCGGAGCAGGCCTAGTCATGAGACGTCAGGCCTGGCTCCGTCATTGTGACTTTGCGGAGCCTTTTAAAGCGTCTTTTGCGAACGCCCCTTTTGATGGTTCTGCCCTGTTTGGCAAAACTGTTCGCGAGACACTTGTCCAGAGCGAGAAAGACGACGTCTGCCGTCGGAGTCCGCTTCTCTGCTCCCCAGCGGTCCTTTTCAAAGAACCAAAAGGGTCAGAAGAAGATGTGGTTCCGGAAATCGCAACATTCCCAACATTCCCAACCTGCTCCAGACAACCAGTCCTTCCGTGGCAGAGGAGGACAGGGAGGACGCCGCCCCAGGGGCAGAGGGGCTCCGAGAAACTTTGGGTTCAGAGAACCTTTCTCTGAAGAACGGCCCACGCAGCAGCCCTGAAGGGTTGCCCGGCTGCTCCACTCTGGAGGCAATCGGGGGGGGCGTTTCTCGGAGCACCTAGTGGCATGGGAGTCCATCACGACAGACCACTGGGTGCTTCGCATTATATCCAGAGGGTACAAAATACCATTACTCCATGTCCCCAAATTCAAGAACCTCCCCGATGTACCACCCGATCAGAGGGAGGCCGCAGCCGCAGAAATTCAGCAGCTGCTAAGAAAAAGAGCCATCCAGCCCATCCCCCAAGACCAGCTCTGATTAGGGTTCTACTCCAGGTTCTTTTTGGTGCCAAAAAAGACGGGGGACTTGAAACCGATTCTAGACCTTTCCCGCTTGAACCTGTCGATAACCAAGGAAAAATTCCGAATGGTCACGCTTCAATCTATTCTCCCCCTTCTAAGGGAGAACGATTGGATGTGCTCTATAGACCTCAAGGATGCATACTACCACATTCTAATGGACAGACGATCCAGGAGGTTCCTCCGCTTCCGGCTGAGAGACGGTCATTACCAGTTCAGGGTCCTTCCCTTTGGCCTCACCACAGCCCCCAGGGTGTTCACCAAGGTATTAGCAGTGATTGCGGCCCACCTGAGACTCCAGGGAATACAGGTCTTTCCGTACCTGGACGACTGGCTCCTGACCGCCCCCAACAAGGCATCTACTTTGCTCAGCCAGAGATTTCTTTCTCCGCCTAGCCCCACAGTTAGGCATCACCCCTGTCACCCCTGGGCTTCCGGATATTGGCTAAGGCTCTTGCCACCCCCATAGTGCCTTTTTTAGGCAAGGCTCAAATTCTAAACCTACCACCCTAGAACACAAAAAAGGAAAAAAACTAAGGGTAATGCTGCTCAATGCCAGAAGTCTCAACCTCAAGATGCACGCACTCGAGGCCCTTCTCAGTATGGAGAACATCGATGTCTGTGCTGTGACTGAAACCTGGTTCAAGGCTCCAGAGAGCACCCCGGCACTATCAGGTTTTACCTCATATCATGCGTTCCGGCCCCAAAATCCGGACAACACCAAGAAGGGAGGGGGGTGTCTATATTCATCAAGGACACCCACATCTCAAGGTTGGTGGCAACGCACGATGCATCGGAGACCATCCAGATGCAATTAACCATAGGCAAGACTGCTCTGCAATTTGTAGCATGTTACAGGCTACCCTCTCAATCTCAGGAACCTCACATAGCTTTCCTGAAAACACTGGAGGGGATAAATGTATCTCCAAACACCATCATACTAGGTGATTTCAACTATCCAGATATAGACTGGGATCACTACTCAAGCTCCAACACGCTAGCCCAAAGGTTCCTAGAGTTCATAAACTCAAATGCCATGAAACAACTAGTCACCATCCCCACAAGAGGAGAAAACATACTAGATCTCATCATCACGAACATGGGGTCACAATGTTCAGCACCGGAAGTATACCCCTCACTGGTGAGATCAGACCATAAACTAATCTCACTGGAAGTCCACATCCTGCCCCCACCTGAGATAAAAAAGACCACAGTGAAGAACTTCTCAAAAGCAGACTTCACACTTCTAAAGACTGAAGTGGTCTCTTTTAAGGCCCCCGAGCCTGCGGAAACCATTACTCAAGCCGCTGAATCACTTACAAATGCCTTCTACCAGCACCTACAGGACTGCATGGATCAGGCAATCCCAAACAAAACAAAGACTCTTTGTACCAAAGGCAAGTGTCCAGTCTGGTGGACCCCAGCCATAAACAAACTCTACAACAAAAGGAGGAAGCTACTACAAGATAGAGCAAAATCCTTAAAAGGGAAAACACCTTTGATCATTATAAGTAAAAAACTAAGAGCTCTCATAAAATCATCCAAGGCAAATTTTGAGAGAAAAGTCGCTAAGGACTCAAAAGACAGTCATAAGGCCTTCTTTAGCTATGTTAGAAACCTGGGAGGCAACTCCCAGATATGTTCAGAATTAGTTCAAAATGATGTAAAAATGACTGAACCTACAGACATTGCCAACATACTGGCTGACAGGTTCAGTGCGAACTCCCCCCCCCCCCGCCCAAAAGGTGAGATATCTATACCAGAGGATTGTAACCCCCCAAACATCTCTAACGCTCAGGTGAGAACTGCTCTCTCCAAGGCAAAAAACACAGCATCCATGGGACCTGATGGTGTCCCCGGTTGTGTGCTCCACGAACTCAATGAGGAACTAAACCCGCAGTTAGGGCAGCTGTTTAATCTTAGCCTCACCTCAGGATACGTGCCTAAGGAGTGGCGTACGGCAACTGTGGTCCCACTTCACAAAGGCGGTGCCTCCACCGACCCTGGAAATTACTGTCCCATCAGCTTGACAAGCCTAATCTGCAAGGCTATGGAGAGGATCATAATGGAACTCATAAATAAAGACATAGGGGACTTGCAGACTTTGGATCCGACCCAGTTTGGCTTTGTCTTGCAGACTTTGGATCCGACCCAGTTTGGCTTTGTCAAAGGCAGATCATGCCTTTTAAACTTGGTTGACTTTTTCGAAACAGTCACCAAGGCCATTGATGAGGGAAAGGCAGTCCACACAGCCTACCTCGACCTGGCAAAGGCTTTCGACACAATACCCCACTCAGGTATCATTGAAAAACTCAGCAGCTTAAATGTAAACCCATACGTCACAAGATGGGTTGCAAACTGGCTAAGTGACAGAACCCACAGGGTCAGAGTTGCTGGCGCCATGTCAGACTCAAAGCCTGTCACAAGTGGTGTCCCACAGGGCTCAGTCCTGGGCCCACTCCTGTTCGGCATCTACTTCTCAGAAGTACAAGCAAACACAGGAGGATTATGGCTGACAAAATTTGCAGATGACTGCAAACTGGGCGCCATAGTTCAGAACACATCTGACACAGATATCCTTCAGAAGGGTCTTATAGAAACGGGTAACTGGTGCCAGAGCCATGGCCTAAAGTTAAATGCCAAAAAATGCATAGTCATACCCTTCGGGAAAAACAAGGTTACCCCTAGCTACCATATAGGCGGAAACCCACTAAGCACAGAAGAGGTTATCAGGGATCTGGGGACCCAGGTTGACAGTAACCTTTCGTTTGACACTCACGTGGCCAAAGTAGTTAGGAAGACCTTCTACATTGCCCACCTGATCATGAAGGGATTCACATCTAGATCAAGGGAAGTCATCATCCCCCTGTACTCATCACTCATCAGACCAATGATTGAGTACAATGCCCCATTCGGAATGTATCTGACACGACACCTGCAGCAACTGGAAAGGCCCCAAAAGTTCCTCACCAAAAGGATAAAGGGTCTCAAAAATATGTCCTATGCTGCCCGACTGAAGGAACTCCAGCTCTATTCAGTCGCCACTGCCTGCTCAGAGGTGACCTGTGCCTGACATACAAGGCCATGTCCAACCCAAAATTGATGAACATGCTTCACCTCAAAAAATCTAGATCCCTCAGAACTACAAGGGCGGAAGACTTAAATCTTGACACGGTTATTAATAGGACGTGCTGGAGGGACAGATTCATCACCCAGAGACTCCCTATGCTGTGGAACAAAATCCCGGTACATGTGAGGCAGAGCACCTCGCTGGCTTTGTTCAAGAGAAATCTTGACCAATGGATGGGAGATTGCAGATATACCCCAGGGATTATCTCAGTGTCACTGCTTGACAGAGGCACAGCAAAATAATGGGCATAGTATCCTCCAAACTAAAGGGGTGGCGAAAGCCACAAAACTCTGGGCTAGGCTTATAAATGCCCTTGGGCAGATAGCCTAGTATGAACCTAATCACCATCAATGCCGACAAATCCCTAATCACCATCAATGCCGACAAATCCCTTCTGGCCCCGACACAAGTCATAGAATTCATAGGAGCCAGAATAGACACCAGAGAGCTACGAGCCTTTCTAACGTCCGAGAGACTTCGGAATTTGCAACTCCATGTGCGGACTATCCTCCAATCAGAGACCCCACCAGCGGAATTGGTCCTGAGGGCACTGGGCTCCATGGCGGCAGCGATTACGCTCCTTCCACGCGCCCGTCTGAACATGCGGGTACTGCAATGGACCCTTCTAGTGCAATGGTCCTTTCTGTCCCTTCCTCTTCACCACCCCATTGCTATCAGCAAGGCTTGCAGGAGGGCTCTATTATGGTGGCTCCATGCTTCGGACCTCCATAAGGGCTGTCCCTTCTGCACCTCTCCCCCTCTCGCCACGGTGACCACGGACGCCTCCCGCCTCGGGTGGGGGGCATTATTCAGGCAGGACGGTCTAAGGCACGTGGAACGATACAGAGTCCTCCCTGCATATCAACGTTCTGGAGATGAGAGCGGTGCTGTACGCGTTGCAAGCACTTCAGAATCTCCTCCCCATAGGAACGATTGCAATTCAGTCGGACAACATGTTGGTTGTCTGGTACATCAACAAACAGGGGGGAACCAGATCTTACCCTCTATGCCGCGAAGCCATGAGAGTGTGGGAATGGGCGATCTCCACCAACCGCTTTCTGATTGCAATGCACATTCCGGGGCAGACCAACATCCTAGCGGACAAACTCAGTCGCACCCTTCTTACCCTGTACGAGTGGTCTCTCAATCCACTAGTAGCGAAGCAGATATTCGCAATATGGGGGCAACCCTGCTGAGATCTTTTTGCATCTCCCTCAAACACCAAATGCGGCAATTTCTTCGCTCTGATTCCCCCTCCAGGGGAAACTCCAAGAGACGCTCTGGTGCATGCTTGGCCACCCGGTCTACTTTATGCCTATCCTCCTCTACCCCTGATGCTGCAACTCTTACAGAAAGCCTCGCGGTTGGGGAGCAGGATGATCCTCATTGCCCCATTCTGGCCTCTGCAAATTTGGTTCCCTTACCTGTGGTCTCACCTAGTGAATCCTCCTTGGATTCTGGATCCCAGTCCGGATCTAATTTCCCATCCGTCGGACTTACCGACCCCAAATCTGGAAAATCTGAAACTGACAGCTTGGTTGCTCCAGTTCCACTCCTAGTTAGGACTCCCAGTATCTCTTCACCAGTCAAAGCCATCCTTGTGGCAGCGCATAAGCCCTCAACCAGGAAAGTGTACCGCAGTAAATGGAAACGTTTTTCCATCTGGGCGGAGCATCATGATCTAGATCCCTTTACGGCTCCTCTTCCGTCAATATTAGACTTCCTCACTGAACTTTTTCAGGAAGGCGCTAGTTGCTCAACCGTCAAAGTGCAATTGGCAGCCATCTCACATTACCATGTGGGACATGATACAGGGCCTTTGATGTCGGCCAAGTTGTGTAAAATCTTTCTCAAGGGCACCTTCTTGCTTAGACCCACTATAAAAGAAGCTGTACCACCGTGGGATCTATCACTAGTTCTTCAAGCCTTGACTGCTCCACGTTTTGAACCCGCTGCTTCAGTAGATCTCAAATTCTTGTCCTGGAAAACAGCATTCCTTGTAGCCATCACTTCTGCAAAAAGAGTTTCGGAGCTTCAAGCTCTTTCTGTGAAGCCTCCTTATTTGATCTTTCACCCGGACAGAGTGTACCTCAGGATCAATCCCTCTTTTCTTCAAAAAATAGCATCAGAAACCAATATAAATCAATCCATAAATTTACCGGTTTTCTTCCCTAACTATCAGAATAAAGGAGAGTACAAGCTGCACTCATTAGATGTTCATAGGCAGCTACGCTTTTATACTCATTGAACAGCTGGTCATAGACAATCCGACCAGCTGTTCATTTCCTTTGCCAAATTTAATTTGGGGAAAGCAATATCAAAAGTATCTCTATCACGCTGGATTTCTCAATGTATCCTGTTAGCGTACCAAGCCTCTGGGAGACCCGCACCTGAAGGAGTTCGCGCACATTCCACTCGTTCCATCTCTGCTTCTGCGGCCTTCAAGTCTAGAGTCCCATTGGATGATATTTGCTCGGCAGCCACTTGGGCTTCATCTCATACCTTTATTAACCACTACAAACTGGACATGATTTCTAGAGGTAGAGCATCTTTTGGCTCTGCGGTGCTTCGCAATATCCTTCCATGATGGCCACCCAAGGTTCAGGTAGCTGGGGACTCTGTCCCACAGGTTGCTGACAAATGAACTCCCTACTTCAGATTAAGAAGTTATGTACTCACCATAACGTTCCATCTGAGTAGGTAGCTTCATTTGTCTGCAACCATCCCCCCCTCCTTCCCCCTGGCCTTCTTCGGCTCTATCTTAGTTGGATACCCGTTTTGGGTATATATTGAGGGGCAAACTCGATCTGAGGTCATGGAGGGTTAGCAGGGGATTATGGGTGAGGAGCTAGGAGCTTGGATCCATTAGCTTGAAACAAGTTGCAGGCTCGGATCCGATATCGGATCCAAGACCCACAGGTTGCAGACAAATGAAGCTACCTACTCAGATGGAACGTTATGGTGAGTACATAACTTCTTATTTTGCACACTATTTCTTTTAAGGCAGGCAAAAAAAAACTAGACAGACGTTCCAATTTAGAACATTTACCTAAAACTTTGGGGTGTAAAGGCAGGTTAATCTGATTTTTGTCAGTTTTGGGAATGCCAAACATAGTACCATCCAAAAGATTTTCCACCATAAACTATTTGAACGTGTTGTGTGAAATAACTTCTAAAAAGTTCTGATACAACTGTCAATGAGTCAGTATTTTTCTTAATTTCGTGAATATCAACCTACTTATAAAATTTAATGTTATTTAAAATGTCTAACATTTTAGTCGTGTACACTTCTTGATCCATAATGACAGTGGTACTCCTTTGTCCGCCATCGTAACTATTATGCTACTGTCCTTCGACATCCTCATTAATGTATAGCTTTCACCATTACCCATGTTGTAAAATCTTTGATTTAATGGTCCTGAGATAATAGCTCTCTAATTTCTTTTTCACATAACATTTCACATGCTTATAGAACAGGATGAATAGGTGGATTAAACACACTTGATTTAAACAAAACTTTCTCATTACTTACTAAGAATTCTTAAAAAAAATGTAAATTTAAGTTCCTAGTGTAACATTCTAGTCATTAATTAACCAAAACAAACTGGCCCTATTACTGGGAAAGTAAATAAACCCTTTTTTGTAAAACTTGAATCTCTTCTCTACTTTACTGGATAAATTGAACATTTTAAAGTCATAAGGTGGTGTTACCTTGGGACATTCCAATAATGTTTTTGCCTTTGAGGTCTCTGATATCTTCTGCGATCCTTGTATCCTGAATTCTGCACTACCTCTGACCAACTAGTTGGTATGATTCCTTTGAAACACTTCCACAGCTTGTGACTTCAAATGTTCTTATTGTTATCTCTGTTGAGTTGATTGAGTTTTGCTCCAGCTATTGTGCTGGGGATATTTGCTGCATTTGTTTCCGTTTGCCACATTTTTTCTATTTCTCCGTTAATCTGGGTGATCTCCTTGGCCCTCCACTGAATGTTGTGGGTATATCTATAAAAACTTCCATTGTAGTTCTGAAGTAACAGGAAGGGACCCTGTGACATCACTTGCATCTTAGTTTATCTCTTTAAAATAAAATCTTCTTTATGTATTTTCTCATGCACTTTTTCCGTTTGTCTTCTGTCTCTATAGCAGATGTTATGAAAGATAATTTAACTTGAAGTAATTTCTTGTCTAAATCTAGTAAAATTATGTTGGTGTTCTTTAGTAAAAGCTTAACAAAATTCAAACCATCTTATTGATTGTCATACCATTCTTTGATCAAATCAGTAGTCGTGAGCTCCAGTTTTTTTTTTTCTTATCCAAATGTAACCTGTAGCTATGGGTAATTGCTAGAGTTCCTTTGCTTATATATCCAGTAGTGGCAAAACTAACTTCTTTTTTATCCTTGTACTTAAAATGTTTACTCCATGCCATGGTATTCTGCAGACTGTGAAAATCATGTAGCCTCTCAAATCCCTATGTTTAATCCCCCCCCCCCCCATCCATTGAGCAAACACAGCTTGGAGGGAACACAATGTATAAAATGCAAAAACACAGTAAACTATGTACTTGCCCAGCTTATAGAAAAATTGAGCTGCAACTGCGAGTCAGAGAGGCTGTCCAGATATAAACACTTACCACAGAAAGCCCCTTTCTCGTTCCAGACTATAAGGAGAATGTCTTTTCCTCATGAAATACCAAACGGGGTTCTCTACAGTTAAAGTCCTGCTGCTGTGGGATACTACAAGCAGAGGTGTCATCCATCAAAAACAATGTTTTCCAGTAATCCCAAGCCACTAGATTGAAAGACGGTTAAGTAAACCTATCGATTATGAAGTTCAAGTCTCAAGAAAGAGAGGAGTTCTTTAAAAGTCAGCAAAGTTGCTTCAGGGGCCACTTAATGAGACACTGCTGGGTCACAGTTTTTTGTATTAGATCATGATAATAAGATCATGAAAATAAGGAACATTGTCACTAGCTTTAGCTAAGTGATGCCCCTTGTACTAAGGGCCTCACATCCATTGGACTACACAGATGTTAAGGTGAGCTCTCCATCCTGGTAGAAAAGCTTAATCATTAGGAGTGCTGTCAGGTTCTGCCATAAAAAGGAAAACTAAAATCCAGTGACAGAGGTCTTGCATAAAAAGAAAATTCATAACCTTTTTTTTTCTGGGGGGGGGGGGGGGTCTGCAACCACAGGCACATCATCATCCACTTCACTACCAGTATGCTCAAGCCACTGTTGGACCCAAATGTTGTATAAGGATTCATACCTAGCATCTTAAACTAGCAATTTTAATTTTTTTTCTCCTGAACCCTTCTGAGATACCAGGAATGGCAGGTCAACAAGAGTGCCCCACTGTGCCCTGATAAATGTTCTCCCAATTTATGAAGAACCTGTGAGCTGTAAGCTTGAAACTGTCCAAGAAAGAATGCTTTCCATGAATCCATTGTTAGGGTCACCAGGAGATAGTCATCCAGACAAGGAAACACATAGAGGTCCTCCTGCAAGGCCACCTCCACAATGGCTAGCACCTTGTACTTAATGTGGTACTTGTCCAAAAAAAAAGGAAAATCCTGTGTGGATTCCAAGCTAGTGCTTGTATCCAGCAGCATAATCGGCAGTACTTGTATGGCCTCCTAAAAACTTGCAGTCTTCAAATGATATTACCAGGTGTACTTAATGATGCCATTGAGATCAAAAGCAAGAACCTCCCATTCACATTAGACTCAGAAAAAGGTGGAAAAAGAACCCTATGCCCCTCTTCAAGGAAGAAACAGTGTAAATGTCCCTTGAGGAATATAATATGGAGTTCCCATAGAAGCTATGTGATGACTTGGTCTCTGTGTGGAACCCGTACTGCAGGAAGGCGAGTTTCAAGACACAGGTATCATCTGAAATCCACTTGTCTCCAGAACCATCTCAGAGTTTCATAGGCATTTACTAGTCATGCAGTCCAGGAGACTGTTTAAGGAAGGAGTCTAGCCCAAATTCCCATTTGCTGTAAAGCCCTGTATGGTTAAGTGACTTGCTCAAGATCATACAGTAGACAAATGAAGATGGAAAGATTCAAACCCTATACCCATGGCACAGGAGACAGGTCTTTAACAGATCAGAGCTTTAGCCCACTACACTAACTGCCATAAAGTGACTCTTGATTACAGTCAGGACTGTTAGACACAAAACCAGTCAACCAAGTAAAACATGAATGTTGATTTAACAGGACCCTGCAGCTGTAGAACACTTGGTAGACTCGAGACAGTAAAGGCTAGCAGAAGCCCTGGCTGTGCCATCAGCTCATATTTTAGCAATAATCCATGACCTGTGGCTATAGCCTGTATTAACCACAAACACGAGTGGATTACTGCTATTATATAATGTCATTATTCAGGGAAGAAAAATAAAAAAGCTGTCCTTGCTTTAATTAAAAATATTGTATCTCAGACCTTCTTGATATTGTAATGTTTTCTGTTTTCTTTCAAGACTGGGGAACCAGTGATGCTCATACGTTGGATACGTATGTTGTAGTGTGTCATACATCAGTAGGCAGAATGCAATTTCTACCATTCTTTCTGCCTTTCCCCTTATCTTCAGAAAAGAAAAAGGATGGCACCATGCATTCAATTCGCTCAAAACCAAGGAAACGTCAAAGCATGAAAAGTGCACCAAAATCCACAGCAAACAGTAAAAAAAGTAAGTAGCAACTGGCAGTGTCAAACAAAAAAAAACTCCAAGCAAGAGTCTGAATAATTTTAGCAATATGACTTGTAATTTTTGCTTTCATCTACCAAATATATAGAAGTCATCGGAAACCACATCCACTACAATCAACCCAGTTTAAAAATCCTTAATTACTGAGTCTGTTGTGCATACATCACCCAGCTTAATACAAATTGTGTAGTCCATGTAATGGAAAACATAAATACATAGAGACTGGTGACAGGTGGTGTCACATGACCACATAGCCCTGCCTCAGCTGCTCACTTGTGCCCTTAAAAGATAAGCAGCAGATGTTATTTTAACTATCAGGTTATGTTTCTCACCTTTTATAAGAGCTGTTATAGGTATGTCATAAGCATTCTTAAATGCCCATATCATTTTATCCATACCTCTCAACTGTCCAGATTTTCACAGAATGTCCAGATTTTTGTCTAATGTTTTTGGCCTGTTTGTCATAAAATTTGTGATTTTTCTGGCAAATCACTGTCAAAATCAGTGAGGACTGAAGTCAGAAAATAATGGTGGACATTTGAGTTTCAGACTTCATATACTTCAGAAAATTCATACTAATACAAAACCTGTTATTCTATTTCCTAAGTTTGTAAGGGCAATATTTAAAAAAGTGCCCCTATTTTTAGGCCTTTGTCCCCACATTATTTGTGGCTTTGTCCAGATTTCTTGCTCTAAGAGATTGAGAGATATTACACTCACCATCCCAGGAAGGTTCTGTACATCTTACCACTATATTTATGAAAAAGTATATCCTCATTTATACCCCATGAGCCAGTTAGTTTGTATCTTCATTTTGTATTCTCATATTTTCATGCATCATTTTACTTTTGAAAGGTGCTTTTATATAGATAACTGTGTAGAAGTTATAATGAAGTGAAGTACAAGAATACAGCATATGTGAACAAACCTTACGGCTAATTTAAATTAGTAACAAATATGAGACAGTGTCCATGCATATACTTTATGTGAAGCAGTATTCAGGGAGTGCACCATGAGAGAAAAAAAACAGTGAATGAAGACAAGATGATCTGTGATATAGATCATCATAAGGATGTTAAGTAGAAATGCTGCATTATTTATTTTAATAACCAGGTAAGTGACCTGGCCAGAAAACCCTTTTCAGTCATGAAATGGGCCGTGCATGACAATGACAACAACACAATTATAAATTGCAGGCACAATAAATCATTGGTTGTCAACATTGTAGGAGTCTATAGATGTAAACTTAATTTATAATACAATGCAATAAATCAGGAGCAGAGGCAATGACTCTAAATTAGATAGCCATTAACTTTATTTAGTAACAAATGTCTCAAATCTAGACATGCACTGAATTTTATATTCATGTATTCTCTGCCACCCTTTATGTGATAAACATTTAACATCACAAAATAGTGGAAATAGGTGGATGAAAACAAAACCTCCTCCCAATAAGAGAAAAAGACAAACAGAAAGGAACACTGTATACTGTTCACTGTCTACCAGTGAAAAAATGTAGGAAACAGAATTAAATAACTGTGAAGTATATGTGAAGATTATAAAAGCAGTATCCTACTGAAATGGTCTGTCTGATGCCAAGCTTAGATGTGGGATTACCAAAGCATGAGAAGACACTTTTTCTTAGTGAAATCCTCTTATCACCTCCTACAGGATCTGTGGATCATGACAACATTTTGCCATCCAGTCAGTGGCTATGGACATAATGTCACAGAGAAGAATTTCAGTACCTGTTGGCCTGAAATGAGATGTGCAACCAACCAGAGTGTTTTGACTTTTATGGGCTTCATCTCTCCCTCTGGGTGACACAGAGGATACTGTTGTTGCCTCACAGCAAGATGTTCTCTAGTTTGATTCTCGGCTGGGGCACCTTCTGTGTGGAGTCTGCATGTCTTCCCTGTGTTGTGTGGGTTTTCTGCAGGTGCTCTGGTTTCCTCCCGCATTCCAAAGAAATGCAGTAGGTGGATTGGATACTCTAAATTGGCCATAGGTGTGAGTGTGCATGTGTACATGCGGTAAAGAATAACAACTGGGCTGATGACTGGGAAGCAGCAGGGGCAAAGTGTGCAAAAAAAATCCTCTTGCAGCATGGTTTGTATTAATGCCATGGTGATGATTCATTGTTTTTGTGCTTTTCAATTTTTTCCACAGTTTTGTGCATCCATGTTAGTATATTAAAGTAATGGAGTATGGAAAGTTGTAAGGGGTAAAGTACTGGAGTATGGAAAGTTGTAAGGGGGTATACCTCCTTATGGAATACATCTGGTCAAATTTTCATTTGGTTTGATGTCCTTCAAGAATGCAACTGCAGTCATAACATGTGGGTTGTCCTGCCTCAGGCAGCCCTCGGTCGGCCGGATTCCAAAGTCTGGGTCCGACGTCGGCTGATGTCGCATTTCTCTCCGACGTCAGAGCGGCTGGAGTACATAAGCATCAGCCGACGCCATTTTCTTCAGTCTTTCTTGCCGCACGGTGCCCGAAGCAGAAGCAGTTCGCAAGTGCCGGTCGGTCAGCTCCTGTATTCTACGATACCGAAGTCATCAAAAAAGCTAAGTACCCCGTTGGGGACCTTTTCTTGCCTCAGCCGATGTCAGAAATTACTGAAAAAGTTAACAATTGTCTTTTTTTGTGGTAAACAAATACCTCATAAGGATTTCCACTCTTACTGCCTCCCTTGCCTGGGCCCAGACCACGACGTCTCGGCCTGTGTAGCCTGTGCTCGCTTCAACAAGCGCACTCTCAGGCGCCGGGCGGAGTTCGCTGAAGATTTTTTCGGCGATAAATTTGCTTACACCATGCCGTCGGATCTTCCGACATCGCAAACTCCCAAAAAGCGAAAAGACCGGGGCCGACATCCTAAGCCCGCATCTACCACCGACTCCGAGCCAAAACCTAGCGCAAGTGCTCCGGTTCCCTCCGAGACGGTCTCTCCACCGCTCCGAACCGAAGACACCGCATTACCGACGACTCCGATTCCAGACATTACTCCGCCAGTTATAGATTTTCCTCCGGATACCGAAACCGAGGAAATGCCTGAGACCATTGCTGTAGACAAGGTCACTCCTGCACGTGGAGCTGCCAGGCCTCCTATGGCCATGTCTATTAAGGCCTACACTAGGGCTAAGGCAGCCAGCAAAACAAAGCATATTACTTCCAAATCCTTACCTCAGCCGACACCGGAGACACAAATTATGTCCATGGCTGCTGATTTAATTTCCATGATTAGAGGTTCCCAGGCCCATCCTGAGAGAGCATCCCAGCCTCCTCCTGATAAAAGGCCCCGGGTTGAACCCTCTGATCCTACTCCTTCAGATGAAGACTCTGAGGGCTCTGTCCACTCTGATAGCCAGGAAGAGCTCTTCCAGACCTATGAGGACTCTGATGCAGAAGATTCCATACCTTCTGCCTCCCCTCCGGAGGATATTTCTTTTGGGGAAGTTCTGCACACCATGAGGGAACATTTCAAGTGGCAGGGTCAGGAATATTCTGATTCTAGGAAGCGCCTTAGGACTTTCCTTAAGAAGCCTCAGCACAGGCCCTTAGCTATTCCTCCTGTACTTGATGTTCTGGATGATTTGTATTCTGACTCTAGTGCTACCCCTGATTCTCTTCCTCCTGCTCCAGCCAAGCCAGACAGGTATTACAGGGTCCCAGAAACTCATTCCCATTTATTCAGGGCCCATCCTGCTGATTTGGAAACTATTTCACAGGGGTCTAAAGGAGTTTCAGCCTCCACCTCAAAGAATCCTTTGCCCTCCAACAGGGAAGCAAGGTAATTAGAGAGATGGGGTAAAAAGGTTTACACTTCCACTACCTTATCTATGAGAGCTTTAAATTGCCTTTTTCATATGTTCCAATATCAGGATTATCTCTTAGAAGATTTACAAAAAACTTTAGCTTCTCCTGATCCTTTAGACAGGAAGACTTTGCAGGAAGCTGTACATAACACTCAGCAAGTAAGCAACCACTTCCTGCAATGTGGATGTGATGCACTGGAAGCTTCATGTAGGGCAGCTATGACAGGGGCAGTGATGCGTAGACATGCTTGGTTAAAAGATCAACCTCTACCAGATCATGTAAAAGCAAAACTTCTGGATGCACCTTTGGAAAAGAACAAGCTTTTTGGTGCAAATGCTAAGGATGTGTTAAAGACCATCGTAGAAAAAGCAAAATCAGTTCAGACTGTGAAAGATTTCCTCCAGGTTCAACCCCCCCAGATTCAGTAGGAATTGGCCTTCAAAAAACTGGTCCTTTCCTAATCCAGAAAAGTTTCAAAGGGTAAGAACAGACGTGGCGAGGAAGAGGCCAATACAGAGGCCCTTACAGGGGCGACAATGGCAGCCAGGAAATCAAAGAAGTGACGCAGGGGTTTCACCTGCCCAACAACCACAAACTCAATGACTTTCCTCTACTACCGCCTACCAGGGAACAACTAGAAGCTCCCTTCGGCGGGAAATTATCTCTGTTTGCAGAAAACTGGCACAGACTGACAAAGGACAAATGGATTTTGGACATTATAGACCGAGGGTACAGGTTTCATTTTCATACCTTACCAAGAAAACAAGGCATGCCAAACCTACCGCAACATCAAAGGGCAGAGGCTATCAAGCAAATCACTCTGCTGACTCGAATGAAAGCAATAGAAAGAGTTCCACAACAAGAACAAGAACAGGGGTTTTACTCGACTGTTCCTTGTTCCAAGAAAAGAATCTCAGTGGAGACCAATACTGGACTTGTCCGCATTAAACACCTTTCTCATAGTACCAAAGTTCAAAATGCTGACTCTACAGCAACTCCTTCCCATGCTGGGCAAGGAGTCGTGACTGATTACTCTGGACCTCAAGGAGGCATACCTGCATGTCCCTATCAGACACAGCTGCAGAAGATACCTCAGATTTCTTGCAGGGCCAGAGCATTATCAATTCTCAGCATTGCCATTTGGCTTATCTACTGCGCCCAGAGTATTTACAAAATGCCTGGCTTCAGTAATTGCTCATTGCAGGCTCCAGGGTATACAAATTTACCCGCACCTGGACGACTGCCTCATACAAGCGGACGACAAATTGATGTTGACAAAAAACCTGGATTATGTCATACGATTACTTCAAGCTCTGGGATACACAGTCAACTTTCAAAAGTCAAGACTGCAGCCATCCCAGCAAATAATCTTCTTAGGAGCCAAACTAGACACAGCCTCTCAGATGGCTTACCTGACAGAAGACAAGCAAGAGAAGTTAACTCATTACTTCAAAGGTTTAGCAAAACTCACCCAGATGACTGCAAGGAGATTCCTACAGGCCCTAGGTTACATGGCATCCTGCATTCTACTGGTTCCATTAGCAAAACTACACATGAGAAAGCTTCAATGGTACCTAAAAAGCATTTGGTCTCAACACAGCAACAACTTGGAGACAATCATTCCACTCATTCCATGCCTACAAAAGGAATTCCTATGGTGGGCCTCGGTGAGCCAGGAAAACACAGGTATGTCATTCAAAAAAACACAGATAACACAGACCATGACTACAGATGCCTCAGACCTTGGATGGGGGGCGCAAATGGAAGGCAGATGTATACAAGGACAATGGTCACCAAAGGAAACCCATCTGCATATAAACCAAAAGGAAATGCTGGCAGTAATGCATGCCATCGAGGCTTTTCAACACCAACTCCAGCAAGGCCATTTAATGATACGGACAGACAACACCACTGTGATGTGGTACATAAACAAGCAGGGGGGCACCCACTCTTACCCCCTTTGCAGACTGACAATGCAGCTTTGGGAGAAATCACTGAGTCTAAACATCCGGTTACAATCCCAGTTTGTTCCAGGAAAAGACAATGTGTTGGCGGACAGCCTAAGCAGGAATTTCACAGATCCACACGAGTGGAGGTTACATCCGAAGGTTTTCAGACAACTCACTTCGACATGAGGCAAGCCAGAAGTGGACCTATTTGCCTCTCACCTCAACCATCTTCTACCAAAATTTTGCACAAGGACATACCATCCAAAGGCTTGGAAAATAGATGCCCTTTCATTCAACTGGAACTCCCTAGCGATCTATGCATTCCCACCTCTGCCACTAATGACCTCAGTATTACTAAAGATCAAAGCAGAGAAGCCCAAGGGAATCATAATAGCTCCGGATTGGCCAAGGCAACACTGGTACCCACTACTACGGAGCATATGTCACACCAGGAGGTGGGCCCTCCCTCAGTGGCCTCTACTTTTGACTCAACACAATTTCGAAACACTGCATCCAAACCTTCAGACACTGCAGCTAACAGCCTGGGAGATCCCTTAAATAACTTCAGCTTATCTCTCTCCAAGGAAGTTCAGCGGATACTAACAGAGGCTCAAGACCATCCACCAGAAAGGTTTACTTAGCAAAGTGGAAAAGATTCAGCAATTGGAATACCAGCAAGGGACATGATGCATCATTACTGAACATCCCTCTTATCTTGGAATATTTGGCAGATATGTTACAGAGCGGCCTCTCATATTCTTCAATAAAGATACATGCATCTGCTATTTCGGCTAGATACAACACTGATCCTCCTGTTTTTTCTACCCCTTACTAAGACAATTCCTCAGGGGAATCAAGAACATTAAGCCACCAAGGAAGGCCCCAGTGCCAGCCTGGGACCTCAATTTCGTCTTAGAAAAACTGACTCTACCTCCTTTTGAGCCAGCAGCTTCAGTAGACTTGCAATTTCTCTCATGGAAGACAGCTTTCCTGTTGGCAATTACCTCAGCAAGAAGGGGAGCTACAGGCCCTAATGGCAATACCACCCTTTATTATTTTCCACAGAGACAGGGTTTCATTAAGGACCAACCCTACTTTTATGCCAAAGGTGGTATCTAGGGTTTCTCTAAATCAAGCCATTCATCTGCCTGCTTTCTTCCCCAATCCTGAGAATAAGGGGGAAAGACTTTTGCATACCTTGGACATTCATAGACTACTTCGATACTACCTGGACAGAACCAAGGCCAGTAGGAAGTCTGAACAGCTTTTTGTAGCTTACGCCCCTGCAGTCCAAGGAAAAGCAATTTCAAAACAAACTATTTCAAAATGGATTGGACATTGCATCAGATTCTGTTATTCCTTTCATGGAAAGACTGTTCCAGCCTATGTCAGACCACATTCCACCAGAGCTACAGCCACCTCTACAGCCTTTTTAAGAGGGGTGCCTACCAAGGACATTCTAGAAGCTGCTACATGGAGCTCCGTGCATACATTCTCCAAACACTACAATCTTCCTCTATATTCCAGATCCAGAGCAGGCTTTGCTTCGGCAGTCCTGCAGGGTTTGATTGCCACACCATCTCTTTCCTAGAGCAAACCTCCTCCCCCAGCTAAGCTATGGTATTCTACCCACATGTTATGACTGCAGTTGCATTCTTGAAGGACATAGTACAGTTTTGTACCTACCATAAATGTAAATGTCCGATAGACATGCAACTGTAGTCGGGTTTTCCCTCCCTCCATACCCCTCTATGCCTAGGGTCCACTCCTATCCCTCTTACTCTTAGCTGGGGATATCTGTTATGGTGTATTTGGTTTATTGCTCATGTATTTGTTTGGAATTCTGTTTTTGTCTTACAATTTGATTACAGCCTTCCTTGGAAGGCACCTGGCATCTGGGGCAAGAAACACTGAAGAAAATGGTGTCGGCTGATGCTTATGTACTCCAGCCGCTCTGACGTCGGAGAGAAATGCGACATCAGCCGACGTCGGACCCAGACTTTGGAATCCGGCCGACCGAGGGCTGCCTGAGGCAGGACAAAACCCACATGTTATGACTGCAGTTGCATGTCTATCGGACATCTACATTTATGGTAGGTACAAAACTGTACTTTTTGGCTGTTGGAGTCAAATTTTGGCATTTCCTGTTTCACTGTAGAACCAAAAATACATAAAATAAACAATCAGAGGTGAAGATGGCTTTACTAAATGCCAAAAAGCTCAGTAATAAAATGAGTGATTTAGCAGCCGATCTGAAGTAGTTAACTTAATTTGTCCATCAACCTATGGGTTATCGGATCCATATTGGATCCGAGCCGGCAGCTTCCAACTGCTAAGATCCGAGCTCCAAGCTCCTCCCCCTTACCCATAATCCCCTGCAATCCCTTCCTGACCTCAGATCTAGTTTGCCGCGGTTCTCTCAGCAGCTTGATCGAGCTTCCAGGCGTGGTGGTTGTCGAATTTGTGAGAAACAAATCTCCTTTTTCTTAGTTTTAAACAGATTTTTGTGTGTGTGTGATTTAGCATAGTTCCCCAGTAGCATTAACATTTTCTCTACCTGGTGTTTAGTTATCTTTTTAGTGTTATTCCCTCCCCCTCCTGTGCGCGTTAGGGTGTGTGGTTTTGGGGCCTAGCGGGTGTGTTGTTTTTTTGTAGGTATGGCGGAGGCACCCAAAATATTCTTTTCAAAGTGTACCGAGTGGGGCCATAAGCTGCCCCCAGCGGATGGCCACATTCGGTGCGTTTTATGCCTTGGGGTTGAACATCTTTCCACCGGCTGCACTATTTGCGCAGCGTTCAACCCCAGGGCCCTCAAGGACCGTAGGTCGAAGCTGATTCTGGTGGGACTTCTGCCCCCGGACCCAGCTTCGTCCTCCGGTCCCTCCGTGGCACCTGCCACGGCTGCAGCAGCGCCACCTGCTATTCCCCTTCCCCTGGCTGGGACAAAACCTCCCACCTTGGGCCAGGAGGAGAGGGAAGCTAGAAAGCAGAAACGCCGGGAAAAGCACCACAAGCGGCGGGCCGAAGCTTCTGCATTGGCCCTGCCAGCCAAATGGGTTCCTCCTCCTAGGGCCTCCGAGTCTTCTCCTTCCCGGCTCCGTTCACCCCGCTTTTCGCCGGGGCCGGATGAGGAGGAGACCCGGTTGCCTTCGAGGTCATTGAGGCGGCACTCCCGGCCTGCTTCGGTGGCCTCATCAAGGCCTACTCGGAGTTTGTCCGATGCAGACTTGGACCAGATGATGTGTAGGTTCCTCCAGACCCAGCTGCAGATGGGAGTGCTCCTGCCCCCCCCCCCTCCAGGGGGGAGCTCGACACCCTTTTTTGCCCCGATTGCTCCTTCTCCGACTCAGTACCGGGGTTCAGAGCCTTCGGAGCAGGGTAGCGTCTGAGCCAGGGGACTGTTGGCGCCGATAGTATCGGGTACTTCGGCGCCGATGGCATCTGTCGGGTCCCTTTTCTTCGGATCCGGAGGTGTCAGTATGGCTTCGGCTCCATTTCGGTCGGAGCATACTGGCCATTCGGATCTGACCGCGTTGGTGCCAGCTCCGATCCACACATCTGATCCGAGGGAGGGTCTGCTCTCAGATCCTAGGGAGAGCAGCTCTCCTTCGGCATTCAATGTCGTGGAGAGAGTTTTGGCGAGGGATTCCAGGCCCCCAGGGTTTTGTCGAGGGATTCCAGGCCCCCGGCTTCAGCTACGGCTCCACCCTGCACTCCCTCTCGGACGGGTCTGCCTTCCACCACCAGACCCCAGGGACAGCCTGGCACAGACGTCCCAGATAGTTCCCTTGCTGGAACAGGATGTGGTTGGTGAGGCCTCTTCGGACAGCCCCCCCGAGGAGGTCCCTCACAAACGCAAGTGCAAGAGGAGGCACTTGGACTCCCCTGAGTCCTTGACAGAGGACACAGACTTGGAGGAAGGGGAAGGTTCCGCAAGGTCACCCCCCGAAGACATCTCCTTTGGAGACATCATGGAGATTCTTCGGATCAGAGGGGGGTGGTCTGCCCCAAAACCTTCCTCTGACGAGTCTGTGTTTCTGGAGGTGTTTGAAGTAGGCCCGTCTACCTCTTCGGTGTCCCTTCCTGCCGATCCCCTGGTAGACCTGATTACTACCAGGGCATGGAAGGAACCGGACACTGTAGAGCCCATTCCAAAGAGGCCGGACAAAATTCTCAGCCCCCCTTCGGACAAGTCATGTTGGAGCAAGGGAGCCCCGGTAGATGCCATGTTGTTGGTGGCGGCCGCCACCAAATGGGAACTGGCCCAGGAGAGTTCCTCGGTCCATCCTCCAGACAAGGAGTCCCGGACGATGGACCGTCTGGGGAAGTGGGTGTTCACTTCAGCCACCTTTTCTGTGAGGTCGCTGAATTATATGGCACACGTGATACAGCTAAAGTGGGATCTTATCAAAAGAATACACTGGGTCGCCCCTAGAGTCCATGTCGGCGGAGGACAAGAAAGTGTACTCTACCCGAATGGCACTCTCAAATCCATCTCCAGTACATCTATGCGGTTACTATCCCATGCCATAGATGGAGCCGCTAGAGCTAGCGGAGTGGGTGTCATTCTACAGCGACAGGCGTAGCTCCGTCATTGTTATTTTGCGGAACCCTTTAAGGCAATCCCCAGCTCCCCCTGTGGAATTGGTCCAGAGGGCTCTAGGCTCGATGGCGGCAATCATCAACCTACTACCCATGACACGCTTAAACATGAGAGTTCTTCATTGGACTTTGCAAGTCCAGTGGTCCTTCCTGCAACATCCCCTGAGCTTCCTCGTTCCTCTCAGCAGGCTGTGCAGGAAAGCCCTCTTGTGGTGGCTCCAGTCCCCGGACCTCCAGAAGGGGCGCCCCTTCTCTGTGTCCCCTCCTCTAGCCACGGTGACCATGGACGCCTCTCGCCTCAGGTGGGGGGGCACTGCTTGGGCAGGACCATCCAAGGCACGTGGAACCATTCGGAGACCTCATTGCATATCAATGTCCTAGAGATGAGAGCGGTGCTTTTGGCATTGCAAGCACTTCAGAGCCTTCTTCCCTTGGGGACAATTGCGATCCAGACAGACAACATGTCGGTCGTCTGGTATATCAACAAACAAGGGATAACCAGGTCCTATCCACTTTGTCGGGAGGCCATGAGTGTGTGGGAATGGGCAATGTCCACCAACCGCTTTCTCATAGCGACGCACATTCCAGGATGGTCCAACATCTTGGCAGACAGACTGAGTCGAACCATCCTCTCACCGTACGAGTGGTCTCTGAACCCCAGAGTAGCGTAGCAAATCTTCTCCAAATGGGGTCAACCTCGTTGCGATCTTTTCGCCTCTCCGAACGCAAAGTGCAGCAACTACTTCGCTCTAATTCCCCCACCTTGGGAATCCCCCAGAGATGCTCTGGTGCATGTTTGGCCACCCGGTCTACTTTATGCTTACCCTCCTCTGTCCCTGATGCTAAAGTTTTTACAGAAAGCCAGACGGTTGGGGAGCAGAATAATCCTCATTGCCCCATTCTAGCCTCGTCAAGCTTGGTTCCCATATCTATGGTCTCATCTAGTGAATCCCCCATGGATTCTAGATCCCATCCCGGATCTGATCTCTCACCCATCAGTCCTGTCAACCCCAAATCTGGACAACCTGAAGCTCACAGCTTGGTTGATCCAGTTCCAGTGATAGCTATGACTCCCGGTATCTCGTCCCCTGTCAAGGCTATTCTAGTAGCCGCTCACAAGCCATCTACTAGAAGAATTTATAATAGCAAATGGAAGCGTTTTTCTATTTGGTCTGAGCATCAGAATTTAGATCCCTTTACAGCTCCGTTGCCAGCATAACTAAATTTTCTGTCAGGATTATTCGACCAAGGTGCTAGCTCTTCTACGGTCAAAGTCCAGTTGGCTGCAATCTCTCATTATGTTGGCAGTGATCTCGGCCCTTTGACTTCATCCAAATTATGTAAGACCTTCCTAAAAGGCACTTTCCTACTAAGACCTCCGGTTAAAGATGCAGTCCCTCCTTGGGATTTAACTCTTGTACTTCAGTCTCTAACAGCTCCTCCCTTTGAGCCTGCAACTTCGGTGGATCTGAAATACTTATCTTGGAAGACAGTTTTTCTTGTTGCCATAACTTCGGCCAGAAGGGTCTCAGAGCTTCAAGCCCTTTGCGCCAAGCCACCGTATTTGATTTTTCACAAAGATAGTCTCTCACTCAGGACCAGCCCCTCTTTTCTGCCCAAAATTGCTTCGGAGTCTAATATCAACCAATCTATTAATTTACCAGTCTTCTTTCCAAATTATCAGAACAAAGGTGAATACAAGTTGCACTCTCTAGACGTACATAGGCAACTAAGATTCTGTTTGCGCAGGACAGCTGATCACAGGAAATCAGACCAGCTTTTTGTATCCTTTGCTGAATCCTCTGTGGGAAAACCTGCATCAAAAGTCACATTGTCCAGATGGATTTCCCAATGTATTCTTTTGGCATATGAGAGTTCTGGCCGGCCTGCACCTCAAGGAGTCCATGCCCATTCTACTCTGTCGATTTCTACCTCTGCTGCTTTTCGATCTAGGGTGTCGTTGGATGACATTTGTTCAGCAGCTACTTGGGCTTCATCTCATACATTTATAAACCATTACAAGTTGGATATTGTTTCCAGAGGGAGAGCATCCTTTGGCTCTGCAGTGCTCCGGAACATCCTTCCATGGGGACCTCCCAAGAATCAGGTAGCTGGGGACTCTGTCCCATAGGTTGATGGACAAATGAAGTTAACTAATTCAGATTAAGAAGTTATGTATTCACCATAACGTTCCATCTGAGTAGGTAAACTTCATTTGTCAGCAACCGTCCCTCCCTTCGTCCTCCTAACCTATATGGATGTTCAAAGGACTCCTGCTTTCATGGCAGATTGTCTCTAGGTTAGAGTATGGAGGTGGTTCTTGGTATCATATGGTTTATGGATAAACAAACTCGATCTGAGGTCAGGAAGGGATAGCATGGGGATTATGGGTAAGGGGGAGGAGCTTGGAGATCAGATCTTAGCTGTTGGAAGCTGCCGGCTCGGATCCGATATGGATCCGATAACCCATAGGTTACTGACAAATGAAGTTTACCTACTCAGATGGAACGTTATGGTGAGTACATAACTTCTTATTTTTTCTCCTTGGAAGATGTGGATCTCTTAACATTATAGATACAAGGTTTTAAAGTCCCAAAGTGGACATCTTAATTTCTTGGGTATACCTCACAAATTCTGGGGTATACCTCCTTTTGCTCTTGCAACTCCAATGGGATAGGTGGCTGTGTTTCAATCTTTGTAAAAGAAAAAAACATAAATACCAGAAGCCAGGTAATCTACTTAAGACTTTACTAGTATAGTAAATAATATCCATGGTATTAGATACAATGTTATAGTTACTAGTGTAGTAAGTAATGTCCATGGTATTGGATGCAACATTTTAAGAACCTACTGTACACAGTCTGTGCCCCCTACAAAGCACAATGATTTAATAGATTAACTGTAGGATATAAAAAGAATAAATGAAAACACAATATTTCTTATCTTTTCAATTATTATTTTGTTTATTATTTAGGGCGGCCGCAGTGGTGCAGCGGTTAGCATTGCTGCCTCGTAGCAAGAGGTTTTCCAGTTCTATCTTCGGCTGGGGTGCCTTCTTTGCAAAGTCTGCATGTCCTCCCTGTGGTCGCTTGGGTTTCCTCCGGGTGCTCTGGTTTCTTCCCACATCCCAAAGACATGCTGTAGGTGGATTGGACACACTAAATTGGCCCTAGGCATGTGTGTGTGCATACGTGTGTGCCTTCTGTGGAAGGTTGGGTGCCGGGCTGGCAACTCAGCATCGTAAAACTACATTGCCAGTCATGAGCGGACAGGTGATCTGTGGCGACCCCTAACCCGGGAAAAGCTGAAAGAAGAAGACCTTCCCTCCACCTAAACACCACAAGTCTGTTCTGGTCTCATTGCAGCTGAGTTCAGATAAAAATCTAAATTCACTAAGTTTGTCCAGTACTGTGGTCCCTAGATTTGATCAGTGTGATGTCCTTCAAGAATGCAACTGCAGTCATAACATATGGGTTGTCCTGCCTCAGGCAGTCCTCGGTCAGCCGAATTCCAAAGTCTGGGTTCGGCGTCGGCTGGTGTCGCCTCCTCTCCGACGTCACAACGGCTGGAGTACAAAGGCATCGGCCGATGCCATCTTCTTCAGTTCTTCTAGGTTACTGACAAATGAAGTTTACCTACTCAGATGGAACGTTATGGTGAGTACATAACTTCTTATTTTTTCTCCTTGGAAGATGTGGATCTCTTAACATTATAGATACAAGGTTTTAAAGTTCCAAAGTGGACATCTTAATTTCTTGGGTATACCTCACAAATTCTGGGGTATACCTCCTTTTGCTCGCCGCTGCTCTTGCCGCGCGGTGCCCGAAGCAGAAGCACTTCGCAAGTGCCGGTTGGTCAGCTCCTGTGTTTTCAGTACCGAAGTCATCTAAAAGCTAAATACCCCGTTGGGGAACATTTTTTCTTGCCTCAGCCGATGTCAGAACAAATTGAGAAAGTTAATAATTGTTTGTCTTGTGGTAAACAAATACCTCATAAGGACTTCCATTCTTACGGTCTTCCTTGCAGACCACGACGTCTCGGCCTGTGCTGCCTGTGCTTGCTTTAATAAGTGCACTCTCAGGCGCCGGGCAGAATTTGCTGAAGACTTTTTTGGCGAATCATTCGCATATACCATGCCGTCGGATCAACCGACAGCTCAATCTTCCAAAAAACGGAAGGACCGGGACCGGCATCCTCGGCCCGCGTCCTCCACCGATACTACTCCTAGACCCTCCGCTAGTGCTTCGGTTCCTGCGGAAGCGGTAATCCAACCGCTCCAGGCCGACGACACAGCTTTAACTAGTCCTCCGGTCCCGGAGACCTCTCTGGTGCCGGTTGTTGATTTTCCTCCGGATACCGAAGTTCTGGATTTACCCAACACCATTCCGGTGGACAAGGTCACTCCTGCACGTGGGGCTGCTAGGCCTCCTGTATCTATGTCCATCAAGGCCTTTGCATGTGCTAAGGCCGCCAGCCAGGCCAAGGCCCATCCTAAACCTGCTGTCCAGGCCCCCTCTTCTGATAAACAGATTATGTCTCTTGCTGCAGACCTTATTTCCCTTATCAGGGGGTCTCAGCCTCACCCAGACAGAGATTCTCAGCCTCCTGCAGAGAAAAGGCCTAGAACTGAGCAGACTGAAAACCTCTCTTCAGATGAGGCCTCTGGGGATTCTGAGCATTCAGATATTCAAGAAGAATCCTTCCAGGCCTATGAGGACTCTGATGCTGAGGAATCAATTCCCTCTGCCTCTCCTCCAGAGGATTTCTCTTTTGGTGAAGTCCTGCACTCAATGAGGGAACATTTCCAATGGCAGGGTCAGGAATTCTCTGATTCCAGGAAAAGGCTCCGTACCTTCCTAAAGCTTCCCCAGCACAGACCTTTAGCTATTCCTCCTGTGATGGATGTTTTGGATGATGTTTTCTCCGATTCCAGTGCTAACCCTGACTCGCTCCCCCCTGCTCCTGTCAAGCCAGACAGATATTACAGAGTCCCTGACACTCGCAAACATCTCTTTTAAGGCCCACACCGTGGATTTAGAAACTATTTCACAGGGTCCCAAGGGAGTGGCTACCTCCACTGCCAAGAATCCTTTGCCAGCGGATAGGGAAGCCAGGTCTTTGGAGAGATGGGGTAAAAAAGTTTATAGAACACAAACGTAGTCCAAAGTCCAAAAACCAGCTCTTTATTTCGGATCTGGTACCTCGGCCTTTCGCCTTCAAAGGATCACAAAAACTCAACATCTTATCATAGTATAAATATACATTTTCTTAATAACATAATTACTTAATTAATTAAACACAGCTTACTGAGATAATCAACTAGAATGAATTCATACATTTAAAGGAACATTCACAGTTACATAAAAAGTAACAAATTCAAGAATTTACAGATAAAGAAAGCATTTCATTCCATTTAGAATATCCCTTTTAAAATATGTCACAGTGTTTAAATATAGTTTTTTAAGATATATTTCAGATATATTTCAAGATATATTTCAAGATATATTTTAAGATAGAAATAGTCAGCACCAGCAAAAAATCTGGCTTCAATAATAATAATGTATACATTACTATATAAATACATTCCTACAGAAATTCTACAAATAGTAATATAAATAATTCTATATCAAAGACACTACACTATATGAATTTATTATAGCATCTAAATGCTTAATTCCAAATTTAATCCACCTGGTTTCAAAGTGTTATATTTGAGAATCATTTTGGTTTCCAATTCTAATAGTTTTTGAATGAACATTTCACCCCCTTCAGAATAAAATGGTTTACCTAGAATACAAAATCTTAAACTGTTAGAGCAACCACCATGATGTTCCAAAAAATGTTTAGCTACAGGACTAAATTCCCTTTTATTTTTTATGTCCCTCAAATGTTCAAGTATACGAATTTGAACCATTCTTTTAGTCTGCCCTATATACCACATATTATTGCATGAACATCCCAATATATATACTACTCCCACTGACCTACAGTTGAAATAAAATCTGGGTGAAAATGATATCCCATTGATTTTACTCGGGTTTATAACCCTTGTACAAATGTTACAGAAACCACAGGGATGTGTACCTACCGGAAGATCTAAATTCTCATCTCCTTTTACAAAGTTAAAGTTCAATAGTTCTTTTAAATTTTTCCCCCTCTTGTAAGAGAATGTTATATGTTTCGGAAAAAGATGACCTATATTCTCATCATCAATAATGAGGTACCAATATTTTCTTATCAGTTTTTCAACCTCACCTGATAGGGGAGAGAATTTGGTCACATAAAATAATTTTTCTTCTTCCTCCCCCATCCCATTAGTGTTTTTCCTATGGCTATCATAATCATAGTCAGTAGTAGCAGGGCTTTTATTAATTATTCGGTGTTCAGTATCAGTGACCCCCATAACTTTATTTTTTATCATCCTCAGATTATCCTTACTATAGCCTCTCTCAATCAATCTTAATTCAACCTTGTTTAACTTTCTTTCACTTGGATTACTCGTATGGTCAAAAATCCTTTTAAACTCTCCTGATGGTAGTGAGCGTATAAGATGTCCAGGGTGCATGCTGTCAGCATGCAAAAACATATTGACAGAAGTATTTTTCCTAAATGGCCTATAACCAATATTTCCTTCATTCTGATATAACATTATATCCAGAAAGTTGATCTCTTCCCTACTAAATTCAAAGGAAAAAGTCAACCCATGGTTATTCCCATTTAGCATATCAAAAAATTCAAAAAATTCCACAATGTCACCCCTACAAATTAAGAAAAGATCATCAATATAACGCTTATATATAACAACGTTCTTTTTATAAAAGGAACTAGGGTAGATAAATAATTTCTCAAAATAACCCATATAAATAATAGCATATGAGGGTGCAAAGGCAGCCCCCATAGCCGTTCCCTTTAATTGCAAAAAGAATTCATTGTTAAAACAAAAATAATTGTGAGTAAGGCTAAATTCCAATAGCTGAATCAAAAACATTGTTCTGGGTCCATCACCTAACAACTCGAAAATTGCATCCAGTCCCCACTTTCTGTTAATATTGGTATATAGGGATTTCACATCAATTGTTACCCAATAGTAATCACTACACCATTTAACATGAGAAAGTTCATTCAATAAGTCTTGGGTATTAGAAATGTGTGCCATCACTTTACCTAAATGTTTCTTAAGATGAAAATCAAGAAGTAAATTAACATTACTTAAAAATGCACCAATACCAGACACTATAGGCCTGCCAGGAGGTTTAGTTAAATTTTTATGCATTTTAGGTAAAATATAAAACATAGGTGTTAAAGGGTTTTAAATGTATAACTTACAAACATCATTATTAGAGAAAAAACCCAAATGTTCCCCTCTTTCCAGCAGGTTCAACAAATCAGCATTGAATTCAATTATGGGATTTTTAACTAACTTTTTATAATCATCTTCATTATGTAATAAATCATATACCATTTCACAATAAAAGGTTCTATTTGTGATAACCCAATTGCCCCCTTTGTCTGCACTTTTAAAGATAAATTCCTTTTTTACATTTATAAGACTTTTTAAGGCATTCCATTCAGATTTCACTAGATTGTATTGTTTTTCACCTTCATTAAACTTTTTTGCTAGTAATGACAATTCCCTAAATACAATCTTAAAGAACATGGCAATCACTGGAACCTTAATATTAGGCATAAATTTATTACTAGATGCAAGCTTCGGTAACATTAGTTTTCCATAACCTGTAAAGAAATTATCCATACAGTCATCATTATTGTTTAAAACTGATGCATCTTCATCTAACAGACAACAATCCATATTTTCATAGTCATATATGGACAGGTTCAACAAATCAGTGTCAATGTCAGCATCAACTTCAACATTTTCATCAGTACTACAACTTCCCATATGCGCAGTGTCATTTATATTAGAAAAATAAACTTTTAAATAAAGCTTCCTTAAAAAGCCTTTAAATTCCATATACACATCCCCAAGTGAGGGAAAAAAAGTTGGCACAAATTTACTGCCTTTTAATAATAATAATTCCATATCCTCACTCAGAGATAAATCAGATAAATTAACCACACAAAGAGAACGTTCATTAGGCAAACTCACATTATTATTCTTTAAAGCGGTTCCTTCCCTTCCGGCCGTTTCGCCCACGGCCCGATCTACTACCCTGAAAGGAACTGTCATTTTTAGAAGTCTTTACTCCGCCGTTAGTACATTCAGTCTCAACATTCTCGTTGCCAGTGAATTCTACAAAAGTGGCATTTTTAGGACCAAAAGTACCTTTTTCACGTTCACCCGAAGATGTAGACACACTCCTCTGCCTGGAAGAATTCCTTCTCACCTTTGACCTACTACGCGTTTTTTCACGCTGCCAGGAAAAAAGTACACCCGTTTCATAGTCTTTCAAATCACGTAGCAGCTTACTTCTTTTCCGCTGTAAGATGTCATTCTCCAATTTAGACACCTTTTCCTTAATTTTAGTGAATTGCACCTTAAAACAGGACTCCTCCACCACCTCGTCCTGTAGGTGCATGATATCACTTTTAAGCTTATCGTGTAACCTTTGGTTCCGTTTTATTAGAATACGGCGCCATTTGGTAGTACATTCGAGTGCCGCTTGCTTCCACTCATCTAGCAGGTCATGCTCCTCTTCGGAGAAAGCCGTGGCAGGCAGTTTGTCAATACGTAGTCCTCTGGGCGTCAAATTCAAATCCATATACTTCTCCAGCAAACAAGTGTCAAGAAATAAGGCAATCTCTTTAGTCATGAGTTTATCCAAAGTAAAAAAACGTTCATCCATCTGACTATTTCCACCAATGTTCCATAAATCCACATTTACAAATTTCTTTTCACATTCGTTGACCATCTCAGCAAAATTAAAGGCTCCACCACCCTAGCCATGAGGTCTCTTAACTGCCTTTTTCATATGTTTCAGTACCAGGATTTTTTACTGGATGATTTACAGAAAAAGTTAGCCTCTCCTGAGCCTATTGACAGAAAGGCATTGCAGGATCACATACATAACACTCAGCAGGTTAACAATCATTTTCTTCAGTGTGGTTATGATGCATTGGAAGCTTCATGTAGGGCAGCTATGACTGGGGCTGTGATACGTAGACATGCTTGGTTAAAAGATCAGCCACTGCCAGACCATGTCAAAGTAAAGTTACTTGATGCACCTCTGGAAAAACAGAAGCTTTTGGCACTAATGCACAAGATGTGTTGAAATCCATTGAGGAAAAAGCTAAGTCAGTACAGACAGTCAAGGATTTCCTCCAGGTTCAGCCACCCAGATTCAGTAGAAACTGGCCTTCAAAGAATTGGTCCTTCCCAGACTCGGACAAGTTTCAAAAGGGAAAAGAACAGGCGTGGCCGAGGCCAATACCGAGGCCCTACAGGGACGCCAATGGCAACCTACAAATCAAAGAAGTGCTGCAGCCAGTCCAGCTGCACCACAAGGACAATCACAATGACTTGACTTTCATACCACCTACAAGGGCTCAGAGAGAAGCACCCTTGGGAGGAAAATTATCCTTATTCTCAAAGAACTGGCATATCTTAACCAAGGACAGTTGGATTCTGGATTTAATAGACAAGGGTTACAGATTCCACTTCCATACTTTACCTACAAGACAAGGCATGTCAAACCTGCCACACCACCAAAGGGCAGAGGCACTCATTCAAGTTTCAAAGCTATTAAGTTTAAAAGCAATAGAAAAGGTACCTCCCCAGGAACAAGGCCAGGGATTCTATTCAAGACTGTTCCTTGTTCCAAGAAAGGAAAACAAATGGAGGCCTATACTGGACTTGTCTACTCTAAATACCTTTCTCATTGTGCCAAAGTTCAAAATGCTGACGTTACAGCAACTCCTTCCCATGCTGGGCAAGGGGTCTTGGCTGGTCACTCTGGACCTCAAGGAGGCATACCTGCATGTCCCAATCAGACAAAGCTGCAGAAGTTACCTCAGATTTCTTGCAGGGACAGAGCACTATCAATTCTCAGCATTGCCGTTTGGCTTATCTACTGTGCCCAGAGTGTTCACAAAATGCCTGGCATCAGTAGTGGCACACTGCAGACTCCAGGGAATTCAAATATACCCCTACCTGGACGACTGCCTCATACAAGCAGACAACAGACAAACCTTAATAAAAAACTTGGACTATGTCATGCAGTTACTTCAGGCCTTGAGATACACAGTCAACGTTCAGAAATCAAGGCTACTGCCATCCCAACAGATTATTTTCCTAGGAGCCAAACTGGACACACAAACACAAATGGCCTACCTCACAGAGGAAAAACAACAGCAGTTACCAGAGTACTTCAAAGGCCTAGCACAGCTCTCCCAGCTTACTGCAAGGAAACTCCTGCAGGCCCTGGGGTTCATGGCATCATGCATTCTTCTGATACCTTTGGCAAGACTTCATATGAGAAAGCTGCAATGGTATTTGAAAAGCTTATGGTCACAACACAGCCAAAGCCTAGAGGACGTAATCCCACTTATTCCATGCCTGCAAAAGGAATTCTTGTGGTGGGCTCAAGCAAGTCAATTAAACAAAGGCATGACTTTCAACAGACCTCAAGCAGGTCAAAATATTACAACAGACGCCTCAGATCATGGATGGGGGGGCGCACATGGAGGGCAGATGCGTTCAAGGTCAGTGGACACCAAAGGAAAGACATCTGCACATAAACCAAAAAGAGATGCTGGCAGTGATGCATGCAATCGAGAGTTTCGAAAAATCACTGCAGCAAGGACATTTACTAATAAGGACAGACAACACCACTGTTATGTGGTATATAAACAAGCAGGGAGGGATTCATTCATACCCCCTCTGCAGACTAACAATGATTCTCTGGGAAAAAGCACCGAGTCTGAAGATACACCTGCAATCCCAGTTTGTGCCAGGCAAGGACAATGTACTGGCGGACAAGCTGAGCAGAAATTTCTTGGATCCACACGAATGGATGCTGCATCCACACATTTTCTCACAAATAACAAAGACATGGGGAAGACCGGACATAGATCTATTTGCGTCTCACACGAATCATCACCTGGAAAAGTTCTGTACCAGGACCCAGCATGCACTAGCCTGGACAACGGATGCTCTCTCCTTTAGCTGGAATTCCCTAAAAATTTATGCATTTCCTCCTCTGCCACTGTTGACCAAGGTGATCCTGAAGATCAAAGCAGAACAACCAACAGGCATTTTGATAGCTCCAGACTGGCCAAAGCAACACTGGTACCCATTGCTGTTGAGCATATCTCGGACCAAACCGTGGCCTCTGCCCCTATGGCCCCTGCTCCTAACACAACACAACTACAGGACTGTTCACCAAAACCTGAAAACATTACATCTGACAGCCTGGAGGTTACTTTAACTCCTTCCGCTTCCAATCTTTCCAAGGCAGTTCAGGACATCTTATTGGAAGCACACAGACCATCCACCAGAAAAGCCTATTCAGTCAAGTGGAAGAGATTCAGCATCTGGGCTGCCAACAGGGGTCAGGATACAACAGTACTGAGTATACCTCAGATATTGGAATACTTTGCAGAAATGTTTAATTCTGAACTCTCATATTCTTCCATAAAGATTCATGCCTCAGCAATCTCAGCAAGATACAGTTGTGATCCCCCAGTGTTCTCACATCCTTTGCTAAGACAGTTCCTGAGAGGGATAAAGAATATCAAGCCTCCCAGAAAACAACCAATACTTGCATGGGACCTCAATTTTGTATTGGAAAAATTAACTCTTCCTCCCTTTGAGTCAGCAGCAACCTCAGAGATACAATTTCTATCATAGAAAATGGTTTTTCTATTGGCAGTCACATCAGCAAGAAGAGTCTCGGAGATACAGGCACTCATGACAGTACCTCCTTTCCTCATTTTTCATCAGGACAGAGTCTCTCTAAGAACAAATCCTTCATTCATGCCAAAGGTAATTTCCAGGGTGTCTCTAAATCAAGCTATTCACCTTCCTACTTTCTTCCCCAATCCTCAAAATAGAGGGGAAAGACTGCTACATACCTTGGACATACACAGGCAACTACGCTACTACTTGGACAGAACTAAGGCCACCAGAAAGTCTGACCAGCTGTTTGTAGCCTATGCTGCTGGAAAACAGGGAAAAGCAATCTCCAAGCAAACAATTTCAAAATGGATTGGACACTGCATCAGATTCTGCTATTCTTACCATGGAAAAAGTGTGCCAGCCAATATTAGGCCACATTCCACCAGAGCTATAGCCACTTCCACAGCTTTCCTAAGAGGAGTGGCTACGAAGGACATTCTAGAGGCTGCTACATGGAGCTCCGTGCATACATTTACCAAACACTACAACCTGCCTTTATACTCCAGATCCCGAGCAGGCTTTGCTTCGGCAGTCCTGCAGGGCATTTTAGCTACACCATCCTTTTCATAGCTCCATCCACCCCCAGCTTGGCTATGGTATTCAACCCATATGTTATGACTCCAGTTGCATTCTTGAAGGACATAGTACAGTTTTGTACCTACCATAAATGTAGATGTCCGATAGATATGCAACTGCAGTCGGATTTTCCCTCCCTCCTTCCCCTTTTTTCCTTCTTTTTGGGTCCATTCCCCCTATTCCTATTAGCTGGGGGTATCTCCTATGGTGTATCTGTTTATTACTGTTGTGCATGTCTGGAATTGTTTATCCATTCACCAAATTTAGCCTTCCTAGGAGGGCACCTGGCATCTGGGGCAAGAAACACTGAAGAAGATGGCGTCGGCCGATGCCTTTATACTCCAGCCGTTGTGACGTCGGAAAGGAGGCGACACCAGCCGACGCCGGACCCAGACTTTGGAATTCGGCCGACCGAGGGCTGCCTGAGGCAGGACAACCCATATGTTATGACTGCAGTTGCATATCTATCGGACATCTACATTTATGGTGGGTACAAAACTGTACTTTTCTCCATCAATATAGCTGTCTGCAAACATAATGAAAATGTTTTTTCTCACTTCAGTGGTCTTCTCATTTTTACAGCAAGCTCCTCACTTTATAGGTCAGCAAACAGGATAAGAGGCAGCCACCCTTAACCCCCTTTAATATTGACCTCATTAGATGCCACCCCTTGGACTTAAATATTAAATTTAAGGTTTTTTAAGAAAAGCCTGTGTCCAGGTTAAAAATGATGGCCAAAAATCCCTTGAACTCCAGTGCTGATCGAGGTTCAGTTTAGAGAGGTTTGATTTCATTTTTTGATTTCAAAGAGCTCTCGTTTCATGTTATATACCTGCGCTGGCATAGCTACCTATAAAATTTGCTAGAGTGACCATTTTTCTAAAATGTTTCATCCTTGCACAAACCCCCCCCCCCCCCCCCGGCACTGCAGTTTTATTTTTTTCTAGTACTTTGTCTAACCTAGGTATTTTGCCATGTTTGCCATCTATGATGGGTTTGTCTCGGTCTTTATTTTTTCCAGCAAGAAACATCTTTATTAAATTATCACCTGTGACATAGGCAATCATATGTTTATATAAATGAAAACAAACCATTGACATAGTTGCAAGCATTATTCATTACAAACCATATTGACATAATTTTAGTTGCAAACATAATACATCTATTATAATCTACCCAATCATTGTCAGCCTAGCTCATAGCTCATTCAAATCCTGCCTTCTTGTAATCCCCATTTCTTCCATGTTTGTGTTGTTCCCACAATTCTCATTTTTCTATGTAACTTGCTCCTACCCTTTTCTATTGATCCCAATTCCGGTTTTATCTCTAACCGTATTCACTAGCTCTAGTACAGTTGTTTTAGACAGATTTCCATTTTCTAGTAGTTGCTTTTTAGCAACCACCATAATTAGCCTCAGCAAGACCTTACTATGTCTGGCAGTACTGCTTCAGTTCTTTTATTCATAAAGATATGTCTGAAGAAAGCTCCTGTATGTCCACATTAAGTTTTCAGCTATTCTTTCCTCTTCCCATTTGTAGAACTCATCTCAGTTGCCTCCAGGGTGAGCAGCTTTTGGGGTTTTAACTATTTTGTTATTTTTATTATCACTTTCATTATATTTCCCACCAGCAGGGCCCAATCACCTGTTTGCAGTGCTTTGCCTGGAATATTCAACCATTTGTCTTTTCCCTCTGCATTTATTGGGATTTTAAAATGTAATTGTAATTGTAAAACTTTTAACATTCTTCTGTGGTTTATGGGTCAGTAGATGTGGTAGTTCTTCACATCTAATCTATTACTCTTTCTGTGTTTTCTCTTTGGATGTCCAAGCTATAAATTTGGTGATTTTCTCTCTGTTGAACCACTGTTATCTCTTGTCCTTTTGTGGGCTTCTGTTTGTTATCGCCAACTCTACTATTTTTTAAACAGTTGTACTTGATAATCCTCATGCTCAGACTTTTTTTTTTTCATTTTAAACTTTGATTTTTACAGTTTTATCAGTTCATCTGAATAGCTAGACAAAACTTTTTTTTCCAACGTTGTACTATTTGACATTATTCTGTGTTTCACTTATTTAAATACCTTTGAGTATATTTGATTTTTTTATCTAAATTACTGCATGTCCTGTACCTAGCTGAAATTTGAACTTTTTTTCTGCTGCTGAACAGATGCAAGATTCTTTCCAGCTATGTATTTTTTCTTCATTCTGGTTGATTATCTTAGTTTATCTGAATGTTTTTTTGCTAACATTCAGGCAATATAATTATTATTAACTGAGATTTGTGCTTATTGATTATTTTTTGGAGGCTTTTTTGTTTTACAGTTTCAATTTTTCCACTGGGAAAGCTTTGATCAACTGCTCATCAGTGTATGCAGCCATCTTGGGAGTCAGATTTCTTGCAAGTTTGAGCATATTTATTCATTGTAATTAGTAGCTCTTAGAATCAGTTTATTTAAAATAAATGTGCATATTAAGCATCCCATATGTCTAGCCCGATGTTCGTTTGCCTGGCACTTGACTGTCTAACGAGGATAAAACTTATGATTTTTGTTGCTGTTCTCACAAAAAGGTTGCCTGTCCCTCATAAAGAAGTCTGTCCTAGTAACACGTCTTTTCAACGTTTTGCCCACACAAGCCTATTTTTTTCTAATATTAGTCCTTATATATCTTAATCTTTTCCCATGTCTCTCTTTCATGGTCTTCCATGAGATTTAAAGGTCTCCTGCTGTGAGTGACACACGTCTTGCATTTTTCTCTCTCTTTTCATCTTTTAAGTGGGATTGTATTGATTTGGTGAAAATAAATTTCCCAGCCATCCAGCCGTGTGAGTTGATCCTTCCCCTCCATATCAGACATCGTCCTGTTTTGCTAGTTGCATCTTTCTATGTGATCTGCAGGCAGTTTTTGAACAGAATGACAACTTCTCTTTTCCCTCCTCAAGTCCCTTCTCCGTGTTGGTGGCCAGCAGCAGTGGAAATTGTATATTCTGTACCGTTCCTCTCTGTGTGTTTTATTTCTTGTAGACGTACTGTTAGATTAACATCGCTGTGTAGTCTTTTCATTATCTGCTTCATTCTGACTGGGTCTGTGCTTACTCTTACATTCCCACTAATTTTAATGTGTCTCAGTCATTCCCTATACTCAAGTAATGAAATACTTTTTAAAACACCCTCATACCCCCACCCCACCCCCAAAAAGGTGGATTTCTGATGCCTTTCCCTAGGTCCTCTGTAGAGGCTAAGTTAGGGTGAAGTGTTGCTTGTGTACATTCATGTAGCACCAGTTGTGCATTAGCCATCTACCTTTGCTACAGAAGAAATAATTACTGAAACAATATCTACATAAACTGTAAAGCACTTCATACTAATTTTATAAATACCTATGATCCTGTACTAGGTGATAGATTTATTATGTAATATAGTAATGTAATATAGTACTTCATGCAGTTGTTGTTACCATCTGTAAAATGGCAGATTGTACTGATATACTATGATTTCTTTAAAACTCCATTAAGCATTGCTATTTATTTCTCAATGGAAGAAAAACAGAAGTCTTTTTATATAATGTATATGCAGTTGCATCATAGTGCAAGTATGTTCAGTTAAGTTGTTGAATACATAACTGGTGCAGCTACAATAGTTGTTTACTACATAGTTGGTACAGCTGTGGTTAAGTTCTGCATCAGCAGATTTACTTGAGGCAAGCTTACATTCACATAAACACAAAGTAAAAAGTCACGAACATTCAGAAACCATGCAGCTGAAATACTGATCTGTCTTAAAGGGGTGTTTTGTGTATATGCCGTGGGTCTTCACTACAGGAGGTTTATGATATTACACCATGAAGACTCTAGCTTGGCTGAGTATGTATTGCAGTTTTTACTGTCTGTGTAACCTTTATACCCTTTGCTTGTTTGTGTGTGTGCTCGCGCGTGTGTGCACTTATGTAAACATGTGTATGTTTATATGTGTGCACACACGTGCATATGTATAGAATAACCTAGGATCATACCTCAAGAAATCTAGACAAAACATAAAATAATGGGGGGGACAAAGGCCCCAAAACAGGGACAGATTTTAAATATTGCTCTTATAAACTTAGAAAGTTGTTAGAATAACAGGATCTGTGTTATCTTGCATTTTTGTAGGCTATGAAGTGTGACAAACACATGCCTCTCATTATTTAGTGACTTCAGTCCTTAATGATTTGCCAGAAAACCACAAGTATTATTAGGAACAGACTAAAAACGTGAGCCAAAAATCTAGACATTTTGTAAAAATCTGTACAGTTGAGAGATATGCCTAGTATATACCATCTCTAAAATACTAGCAAAAATATGCAAAAATCTGTGGTACAAAGTTGAGTTAGCATGTTCTGTGCATTATTTACTGCACTGTGTTTATTTGACTAAAACAGTAAAAATATCTGTGTTAAAGCTTCCTAGCCTACTGTAGTTAGACTGCCCACCATTTGAGGCACACGTGACACTAATTTCATTACCCCCCCCCCTCCCATTCTGAGGCACAGCCCTTAAACTAGGGTTGGGGGTAGTGTAACTAGATCATAATGAGAAACTTTACCATAGATTTACTGCCTTGTTCAGAGAAACACAGTACAGTAAATAAACAGAACATATATGAATTTAGTGCTGTATCACAGAAGTTGTTTGCATACTTTTTGTAGCCTTTTAGAGTGCATATATATATATATATATATATATATATATATATATATATATATTATTTTCTGTTAATTAGTTATAAAATAAAAATCTTATTATTCATTAACTGCATCATGCCTGTAATTAGTTATAAAATAAAAATCTTATTATTCATTAACTGCATCATGCCTGTTTAAATTGTGCACATCTATATGAATATTCTTGAAATAGCACAGGATTCATGGGATTAAAACATTTTACAAGTAAAACAGAAAAGACAGAACAAGGAATTATAAAGACCAGTGCATGTAATGACTTGTGTATGTTTATTGTTTTATTTATTTTTTTTAACTGACTGGCCTTTTCTTCTTTGTTTCCCTTCCACCAGTTTCATGATATATTCTAGGGGATCAACAGCATTCATCAGCTGTATCTGAGTCTTTTAAAAGTTATTTATAATCATGCATCTTGTTTGATCCCATCTATACACTGCAGCAGCAGAATTGGTTGCCACAGATTATCCCTTTTTCCATCTTTCAGAAGCTGAAGCTCTTCCACTCACTTGCTTTACTAATATATCTCTCTTCTAACTCTGTCCAGATCTCATCTGCCAGTTCTGCAGCTTTGGTGGATCTTTGATGGCTCATGCTTCAGCCAGACATTCATTTTTTTAATGACTGGTAAGCTTCTCATTAGAGCAGGAGATCTTTAGATATCTGCAGTTGCAGCAGTCTTCCTTTGCTCATTCAGTCAAGGAAGGCCAAAGAAGGTCCTCTTACTTCCACCTGTACTGCTCATACCTTAGGCACGGTTTTATCCTCAGGAGTCTTGAGTCATGTATGGATTCCGTGCTGTTTCCATTAGCACCTGGGACTTTTCCGTCAATATCATCAGCCATGGTACTAGTGACCTCAGCACTGACGTACTTGGTTCCAAGAGTCACTAGGTCTGAAGTCATCAATGTCAACATGGCGATGTTGAGGTCAGCAGTGACCTGTTTATGATTTTGAAGAAATCTGTATTTGAGTCCTCACTTTGATGTTGAGACTGGAATCTGTTTCCAAGAAACCCAGTAAATTTACTCCTTTGGAACCGGTATATTGGTGATGTGCAGGGGTGCAATCGTAATGCATTCTGGAGCTTTGCATCAATCACCACTATCCCAGTAAGACCCTGTGCTGAAAAGCTTCATTGGACCCCAAAGGTCTAGGGAAGACTCTTTGCTCAGACAGACCCACCTCAGTTATTCTGAGTAACAGGATGTGCAATACGAAACACACAGACTTTCCATTACAGTCTTCCATCCCAGACATAGATCTTGACAAAGGGTATGCCTTTATTCAGTCCCCCCCAGAAGAACCAAGATTGATCCCTAAAAATGATATCCAAGAGGGTCTTGACATATTTAACCCCACCTTATCTGAGAAAGTCATCCTCTAAAAGGCTTTACAGTCTGTTCCCACTTATAACTTAGGTGGTACTTCCTCCAGACAAAATGGGCAATTTTGGTTGTAGAAAGAGCATGGAGGAAGCCCATTGTCATTGAGCCTATCCCCAGAAACCCAGCAAGATTCTGTGGCTTCCTAAAGACAGGCAGTGTTGGCAAAAAAGACCTCTTGTTGACTCTTGTTATTGTCAGCTGCCACCAAAAGAGAAGCTTCAGAGAAAACTCGAGTGATAACACCTTCCAGCAAAGGAATCTAGGGCCATGGATCAGCTGGGAGAGAGAGAGAGAGAAAACACATAAAGTACTTCTCCATCAGAGCCTTTGACTACTGTTTGTATATGACCTGGTTTCACCAGGATCTAGAGCAGAAAACACTAGAGAACCTGAAAAAGTTGCCAGTTTGTGAGCCATATAAACAGGTGAAATTGTAGTAGGTGACATTAAACAGTATTACAGTTCTTTTCCTGAAACTTCTACATAGTGCAGCAGATGCAGCAGTCAGAGGAGCAGTGACAGGCAACTCCATGAGGATGCAGGCCTGTCTAAGCCTCACTGGATTTAGAGAACACATCAAAGCCTTTTGCTAATGCCCCATATGGTGGGTCCTCTCTATTTGGACCCAAGGTAAAGGGCAGGTTGCAGAAAAGTGATCAAGAGAGCATAATGCCCATGGCTGTTGGAGTAAAGTTTAGTACTCCATAAAGATCATATGTCAGGAATCAAAAGGGATCAAAACACAAATGGTGCAGGAAACCCTAATGGCCATAGTTCAATCAACTTGTTGGATGGGTGGGTTTCTTCTTTGGGTGCCACCCTAGAAGCTAAGTGACCCACCATAACCAGTGGTTTTGTGATCCTTCCCCTGGGAATAGACATCAGAGTCCCTGAAGACTTGCCTGATTCTTCTCCTCTGGAGGCATTTGGGGATCATATCTCCTTGCATCCAATACATGTCTGGTCATCTTGCAGGACAAATAGGTCAGGGAGATTATATACAGATGTTGCTGCATAGCCTTTTTGGAAATTCCAGTGCTTCCTATTCTTCCTTACTAAATGTCCCACTCCAACAAAAAAGGATAGCAGGACAAGAGGAGTCATTTGTGATGACCCATCTGACCAGATAGGATCCCTTTTTTCTCCATATTCTTGGTTCTGAGGAAGACACAAAACTTCAGGCTGATACTGGATCTCTGTTGCTTAAGTCTATGCATGCAAAAAATGACTTTTTTGACGGTCAAAATATAATCAGTCTTTCCATATTTGCAGGAGGGAGGTTGAATATACTCTTTGGATCTTCAGGATGCCTGTCAGCACATAAAAATGTCAAAGGTGTCCAGGAGGTGCCTTCACTTTTGAGTGTGAGCCAATTCCGAGATGTGCCCTATAGTCTCACAACAGCCCCTAGGGTATTTACCAAATGTATGACAGTAATAGCAGCTCATATAAGACTAGTGAGGATACGAGTCTTCCCTGCCTTGACAACTAGATCATAGCTGCCACTTCAGCGAAGTTTCTTTTAAGAGCACGGTACTACATACCCAAGTTTTGCGAGCATGGTACTACTTACCCAAGTTTTGCATGTCTTTGGAAATCACAGTAAATATGATAGTTATAGCTGCAGCTGTCACAGACACTATACTCTTTGCTATCTGGACACCAGATTGAAATTAACCAGTTTTCCACCAGGCACACCCTTTCCAGTCCAAGCTACACTCGGGCTTTTGCTATAGAAACAGACAATGTCAGCAGCACTTGTTTTATGAACCCTAGGCCTAATGATATGTTTTATGAACCCTAGGCCTAATGATAGCAACTCTGTTAATTTTACTCCTTTGTCAGATAAAAGTCTTACAAACTGTATGAGAATATGGTAGTCTTAACTTCAAAATCCAGTGTTTCAGCAAGTATGAATTTCAAAATCTTGCAGCTGTCTGCAGTGGTGGCTTCATCTTTCAAATCTGGCATCAAGATGTTCTTTTTTTCCTTTACTAGCAGCAGTCAGTTACCACAGAGATATCTATCTGCCTTGAGGTGTGGGGGTATCATCTAGGACATATGGTCGAAGGGAAATGGACAAAACAAGAGGCCAGATCGCAAATAAATCTTTGAGATGTGGGCAGTCCTCCTAGTACTGCAAGCCTTTCATGACATCTTTCCCAAGGGTGCATGTGCCACGCACTGTGTCAGTATGGCTGTGGAGTTTTACATCAGCAAACACGGAAGAGCTAAATCCTACCTCATCCATTGGGAAGTAGTGAGAGTATGCAAGTGGACTGTCAGCTTGCAGTGTTTTCTGACTGCAATAGACATACAAGCCAACTCTGTAGTTGACAAATTGACCAGATGTCTCCTGATGCCTCAATTTGTCAACTACAGAGTTGGCATGTGTATGTCTATTGCAATGGAAGTACTTCTGACATAGCAAATCAAAACCAAGAAAATCTAAAGGTATTACTGCTCAATGCTAGGAGTCTAAACAGAAAACTCCTCCCTAGATACTCTCTTCACCATACAGAATGCTGATGTCTGTGCGGTCACTGAGACATGCTTTAAAACGACAGAAAGCACACCAACAGTGCAAGGTTATAATGCTTTTCACATATTTAGACCAGCTACTCCACAGACTGGGAGTAAAGGTGAAGGTGTATCTGTTTACATCAGAAATGAATATACCTCAAGGCTGGTCAAACAGGAGAATACACTTGAGCTGCTGCATGTTCAAATCACAATAGGCAAAATGCAATATCACTTCCTTGCTAACTGTAGGTCCCCTTCTATGACCCAGGAAACCCACACCATGTAGTCAAACTTATTAGAAACACTAACCATCCAATCTAATACCATATTCATGGGTGACTTTAATCACCCTACTATTAACTGGGAATCCTATATGACACCAAATTTACAGACAGAGATTCCTGGATTTTGTAAACACAAACTCCCTGAACCAGATAGTCAACACACCAACCAGGTGTGCAGCCATACTGGATCTGGTTCTCACTAATATGGAAAGGTGCTGTAAACCCCCTGCTATAATGTCTCCCCTGGTAAGGTCAGACCACAGAGTGGTCTCCTCTGAAGTAAAAATAAACCCTGGACCCCAACTAAACCTGGAATAATTAGGAACTACTCTAAGGCTAACCTCCTGCTATTAAGTGATAACCTGGCAAAATTTCAAGCCCCCATAAACCCTGAGAACACTGCTGCCTTTGCAGAACTGTTCACAGAAACCCTGTACAAGCATGTTAATGGCTGCATATAGGTAGCTGTACCCACCAGAAAGAAGTACAGAACTAACTCAAAAACAAGGCACCCTGGTGGAATCACAAAATCAATAGCCTGTACAACAGAACAAAGAAAATCATGGCAAAAATTAGGAGGTGCAGCACACAGCAGGATAAAAGTATCATCAAACTAAACAAACATCTCAGAGGACAAATAAGGTCTACCAAACCCACAGTTTAAGTTAATCTGGCCTCCCAGGCCAAGGACAATCACAAGGCATTCTTTAGCTATGTCAGCAACCTCAAAGGCAATACACAATTTTGTGCAGAGCTCATTGTAAATGGAGCCACCTGTACTGAGCCAGAAGATATAACAAACCTACTGGCCAATAAATTCAGCTCCAACTTTAACCCCTCTTCCCATCAACCTTCCCTCAGGAAACAGCATCAAATATAACTCCCCATGCTGTCAAGCCCAAGAACACTGCATCAATGGGCCCAGGCAATATCCCAGAATGCCTTCTAAATATCATGAAACATGACCTATCAGGGCCTCTGGAATTGCTATTTAACTATAGCCTCCAAATCGCTTTTGTGCCTCATGAATGGAGAACAGCAACAGTCATCCCTCTCCACAAAGGTGGGCCATCTACAGACCCTGGAAACTACAGACCCACAAGTCTCACTAGTCTTATATTTAAACCCATGGAAAGAATTATCATGGAAATAATCAGTAGTGATTTAGTAAACCTCCAGACACTGGACCCAGCCCAGTTTGGTGTCTTCAAGGGCAGATCATGCCTACTCAGTCTGATGGACTTCTTTCAGAAGGTCACCAAAGCAATGGATGAGGGCAAAATGGTTCACACTGCCTAAGTTGACCTGGCCAGGGCATTTGACACACTACCCCACTCAGGCATTGTTGACAAACTTAAGAGGCTAGGTACAAACTCGTATGTCACCTGGTGGGGATAGCCAACTGGCTCAAAGACAGAACCATTAGAATTGGGGAGTCCACCTCTGCAAAGAGGCCAGTCACAAGTTGAGTCCCTCAGGGATCGGTCCTTGGACCACTCCTTTTTGGCATTGACTTCTCTGAAGGGCTAAATTTGCAGATGCAAAAAAAAAAACAGACTGCTGATTAGGAGTGTGGAGTAATACAGCAGAACACAGGCGAAAAAATACTCTAGTCTGCCATGACTGAGGAAGAATAATAATATTTATTAGCAAAAATGATGAGTACTTTCATGGTAATTCAAAACCGCTTCTTCAGACCAAACATACAAACCTAAAAACATATATTTAAAGTAAAAACAAACCAGTCAAACTTTGCAAGTAAATCACATGTTAAAAACTAATATTTATATATGGAAATGGGGAAAAAATGTCAGCACCTATGAAAATAGGATTCCAGACCAGGACTCTTAAGGTCAAGGTTGAAACAACCAATCATGGAAGAAAAAAATATATACATGCCCCAATGATGGCAAGCACTATGGAGTACTGCCTCATAAACGCAGGAAGACGCACCACAAGTCATTGCTTCGCATTGGACAATCCCTTCAGATCAGAGAAACTATTGGTCGAGCAAGTACAACAAGATCCAGTCACTTATAGCTTCTCATATTAGGTGCATGATTAGATAAATAGACTCAGCCTTCCAATATAAGAAAACCAACTATAGTGCATAGTGTATAGAAACTAGGTCAAACCTAAAACTGTAAAAGAAACAATAAACAGATCAGTATCTGTAAAAAAAACAAATTCAAAAAATATCAAAGCATGTATTCTAAAGACTTGTATGAATTAAATGTAAGGAATTATTAATGTAAAGCAGCATTATTACAAATCAACTAAAAAAACTCTTTCCCATATATCAATGGATTACTATTACATTAGGAATACAATAAACATGTCGTAGACTAATTGCCATATTAAAACCTAGCAATAAAAAATGATGCAAAGTCTAGATCTGGTGCCTTAGAAAGAGTATCTGATCATTTTCAATGCGCCAGATCTAGACTTCATATTAGATTTTGAAGGTGTATTTTATGTAGATGCCATTTTTGGTTTTGTGTCATTTGCTTATTTCCTCATTGGCTGATATGCTACGATCTGCTATTTGATAGGCTGCCCTTGGTGCTGTTATTGGTGGCAGGGGTGCACCAATAGATACCATCTCTAAGGCAACAGAGCTAGACTTTGCATCATTTTTCATTGCTAGTTTTTAATATGGCAGTCAGTCTATGACATGTTTATTGTATTCCTAATGTAATAGTCATTTGTTACATGGGAAGGGTTTTTTAGTTGATTTGTGGTAAAGCTGCTTTACATTAGTAATTCCTTACATTTAATTCATGTACGTCTTTAGAGCACATAGTTTTGATATTTTTTGAATATTTATTTATATATATATATATATATATATATATATATATATTTTTTTTTTTTTACAGATACTGATATGTTTATTGTTTATTCTACAATTTTAGGTTTGACCTAGTTTCTATACACTATAGTTGGTTTTCTTATATTGGATGGCCGAGTCTATTTATCCAATTATGCACCTGATATGAGAAGCTATAAGTGAGTGGACCTTGTTGTACTTCCTCAACCAATAGTTTCTCTGACTTGAAGGGATTTCCCAGCACGAGGCGATGACTTGTGGAGTGTTTTCCTCCATTTATGAGGCAGTACTCCATAGTGCTTGCTATTATCCATCATTGGTTGCATGTGTATTTTTTTCTTTATTTTTTTTCTTTCATGATTGATTGTTTCAACTTTGACCTTAGGAGCCCCGGTCTGGAATTATATTTTCATAGGTGCTGAAAATTTTTTCCCATTTTCATATATTCATCCATAGTGCTTGCTGTTATCCGTCATTGGTTGCATGTGTATTTTTTCTCTATTTTTTTTTTTCTTTCATTATTGTTTCAACCTTGACCTTAAGAGTCCTAGTCTGGAATCGTATTTTCATAGGTGCTGAAAATTTTTTCCCATTTCCATATATTCATATTAGTTTTTTAATGTGTGGTTTAGTTGCAAAGTTTGATTGGTTTGTTTTTACTTGAAATATGTGTTTTTAGGTTTGTATGTTTGGTCTGAAGAATCGGTGTGGAATTACTGTGAAACCACTTAACCATTTTTGCTAATAAATACTGTTGTTATTCCTCAGTTGTGACAGCTTAGAGTATTTTTTTCTCCTGTGAATTTGCAGATGATTGCAAATTAGCAGCTGTCATTGAATCTCACACTGATGCAAATGTTGTCCAGGAGGAGCTGATGCAGACAAAGTGGTGTCAGAGCCATGGACTAAAACCAAATACCAAGAAATGCATAATGGCATCCTTTGGAAGTCATCCACCCTGCTAACTATCATGTTGACAATACACCCCTTAGAGTTGACCCAATAGTCAAGGACTTAGGGACACATATAGATAGTAATCTAGCCTTTGACTGTGACGTGTCTACAGTAGTGAGGAAATAATTCTAATTTGCTCAACTTCTAAACAAATTGTGGCATCTAAGTCCAAGTAAGTCTTTGTTCCACTGTCTTTGGCATTCATCAGACCTGTCACTGAGTACAGTGCCCCCTTTGGTACTTACCTAACCAGGCACATCCAGCAATTGGAATGTCCATAGAGGTTCCTCACTAAAGGAATACAGGGCTTAAGTAAAATGTCCTATGCAGACTGCCTCAAGGCTGTATCCCTGTATTCTGTCTCCTACAGGTTTTTGAGGAGAGATCTATGTCTGACATACAGGACATTCAGACCCCATTCTGGTGGATCTCATGCATATCCTCAAAAAGAAACACCACCTGAATTACCAATTCTAAAGACCTAAACCTTGCCTGTGATATAAATAAGACCTGCTGGAGAGACGGGTATGTATCCCAGAGATTACCCCATCTCTGGAACAGTCTCCCCATCCATGAGAAGCAGATTTCCTCCCTAACCCAATTCAAATGCAATCTAGACAGTTGGATGGGGAACAGGAAATTCAACCCTGGTTTGGCACCTATGTCTCTAATGGGCACAGGCAACCTGAAAATAGTTCATCTCTCAAGCCCTAGCTTGCAAATATTTAATCTACCAAGCCCCTGCTTCACTTATCAGTGGTATAAGAACTTGTCAGAGATTTGGGATGCATGGCTAGGCTTAACTCATTGACTCTGGAGCAGTTCAGAAAATGCTGCCTGCTTAATTCCACCATAGGAACAACAGTGCAGCCTGAGCTCATTTTCAGATAATCCATGTGTAATACTATACAGAAAACAAATGTTCATAACTCTTTAACCATAAGAGCTAGACTAACAATGTAAATGCGAAAGTTGTTCAGCAGATGCTGACTTTTCTAACAGTGTAAATGTTGATAGTGCGCATCTAAGTCATTATTAATGCTGATATTGTGCATAATTTTTACCTTTTTATTAAAACAAATTGCAATATCTTGGTGAATGTACCATGTAGACCCATACAATTTGTAGTTAATTTGTTTGTATGAATGTCAGGTTTAAAATGATACCTTAAGCATTAATGTGTGATGCTCCTTTACAGAGATATTCACAGAAATATGATTAATATTACATTTCTAATAATTGATCATGATATTTCATCACCTGTAACAGATAGACTACATAGCAGTGTGCAAGTTGTGTGACTCAACGTCAGCTTCAAAATGATGCATCATTTGTGTTGTCATCATGCTCCGTTGCAAAGATATGGGCATAATAATGAGAAATATTGCAAATGTATAATTTTCATAATCCTACAAGACTAAAATTGTGATATCTGTACATGTGTACAGCATACACACACAGTTCTTTTACCATGTTGTAAGGAGTAATATTGTCTTCAAAATGAGGTATTATTTGGGAAACTGACATGCTCCCTTGCAAAGTTTATAGAAAATTCGCCCCGGTGATCACTCCAGTGGCTGTGCTCAACAGAGGCACTGGGAACTAAGGTCGGGTGGCACGATGCCTGGGTAATCCTGTGGGCTAGGCTTGTAAAGGCATAAGGGCCATTAGCCTAGTACACACCTATGAACCTATTTACCAAAATATGAAAAAATATCATAATTTCCATAACCTGTCTTAAACACACTTTATCTGTATATGTGTACAGCATACAGACACAGTTCTTGTACTGTTTTGTAACTATTAATATTGTTTTCAAAATGAGGTATTACTTAGCACATTGACATGCTCCCTTGCAAAGTTATTTACCAAAATATCAAAGTCATAATTTTCATAACCTTAGTTCTAAAAAACTGTGATATCTGTATATATATATATATATATATATATATATATATATATATATATATATATATATACAGCATACAGACACAAACTATCATGTTGTAAGGGCTGTCTTCAACATGAGGTATCACTTGGCACAATTATATGGTCCCTAGCAGTTATTTACCAAAATATGAAAAAAAAAATCATAATTTCCATAACCTGAGTCTTAAACTGTGATATCTGTATGTGTGTGCAGCATACAGACCCAGTTCTTTCACCATGTTGTACGTACTGATACTGTCTTCAAAAATGAGGCATTACTTAGCACATTGACATCTTTCCTTAGCAAAGTCATTCACTAAAATATGAAAAAAATAATTTTCATAACCTCAGTCCTAAAAATACTGCAATATCTGTACTTGTGTACAGCATACTGACACAGTTCTTTCACCATGTTGTACGTACTGATACTGTCTTCAAAATGAGGTATTACTTAGCACAATTACTTGCTCCCTAGCAAAGTTATTTACCAAAATATGAAAAAAAAATCATAATTTCCATAACCTAAGTCCTAAACTAACAGTGATGTCTGTACATGGGTACAGCATACAGACAGTTCTTTTACCATGTTGTACATACTGGAACTGTCTTCAAAATGAGATATTACTTAGCACATTGGCAACTTCCCTAGCAAAGTTATTTATCAAAATATGAAAAAAATGTATAACTATCATAACCTAAGTCCTAAACAAACTGTGATATCTATACATGTGTACAGCCCATGGGCACAGTTCTTTTACCATATTGTGAGGACTAGCACTGTCTTCAAATGAGGTATTACTTAGCATGTTGACATGTTCCCTAGCAAATGTACAATTACAGTTATGTTATTTTACTGTGATGTTCATTGTGTATCACTGTTGCAGTCATTACACTTGGGTTATCCTGCTGGCAGGCTACCCGCAGTCGGCCTGAATTCCAAAGTCCTGGTCCGGCGTCGGTTGCTGTCGCCTCTTCCCTGGCGTCAGTGCGCCAGGGGGTATATAAGATGCAGCCAACGCCATTTTCTTCAGTCTTTCTTGCCTCACGGTGCCCGAAGCAAAAGCAGTTCGCAAGTGCCGGTCAGCCGACTCCTGAGATTTTCGAAATTGAATTTCAGATCCGAAGTCTTCAATAAAGCTAAGTACTCCGTTGGGGAAACTTTTTTTCTTGCTCCAGACCGATGTCAGAAAAAGTTAACAATTGTATTTCTTGTGGGAAGCAAATACCTCATAAGGATTTTCATTCTTACTGTTTTCCTTGCCTAGGCCCTGACCACAACGTTGCTAGTTGTCGGTTCTGTGCTAGATTTAACCAACGCACTATTAAGCTTTGGTACGATTTTGCATTTCATTACTTTGGCCGAAGATTTAACTATATAATGCCGTCCGAACAGCCGACGACCGGAGTTCATAAAAAGCGCAAGGAAAAAGAAAAGGACAGGCATCCGAGGTCCAAAATTGACGAAGAAGCCTCCTCTAGGCCAGTCGCCAGCTCGCCGGTTCTCAATGAGGCGATTTTGCAGCCCCTGACACCCGCTACCTCAGAGCAACAGGCCGCATCCGACTCCCACGTGGAGACAACTAGGCCTCTGGATACTCAAGGTATTGAGCCTTCGGAAACTAATCCCTCAGATGGGTCCGGAGACGCTGAGCAGGCATCGGCTTCTGAGGGTGTTTTCAGACCTACGCAGCTATATATCAAGCCAACTTCAGCATCCAAGACAAAGACTAAAACAGCTTTAAAGACAAAGAAACAAGTACAGCATTCTCCTGGACAGACTTCCATGCCTAAGAACCAGATGCTCAAAATGGCCGAAGACCTAATTACTTTGATCAGGGGTTCTCATCCCCCTCCTGATAAGAGGCTTAGGCAAGACACTGAAAATGATTCCTCTGATCAGGTTTCCATTTCCTCTGACTCCTCTTCAGAACAGGAATACTTTCTTCCTCCCTATGAGGACTCTGATGCTGAAGAATCTATCCCTTCAGCCTCTCCTCCTGAGGACTATTCTTTTGGGGAAACCCTGCACACCATGAGGGAGCATTTCCACTGGGGGAGCCAAGATTATTCAGAATCCAAGAAAAGGCTCAGAGATTTTATTTTACTGTCTCAACACAGACCACTTGCTATTCCACCTGTACTAGACATTGTAGATGATGTATTTTCAGAGTCCGGTCTGTCTCCTGACTCTTTACCCCCTGCACTGGTTAAGCCAGATAGATACTACAGGGTTCCAGATTCACATAAATTTCTATATAAAAACCCTGCTGCTGACCCAGAAATTATATCTTGGGGTCCCAAAGGGGTCAAGGCTTCCACTGCAAAAAAACCCTGTCCCCTCTGATAGGGATTCTAAAGCACTGGACAGATGGGGGAAAAAAGTTTACCCCTCTGCTACCTTGGCTGTAAGGGCTTTAAATTGCCAGTTTCATATACTTAAATATCAGCAATACTTAATGTCTATGCTAAATCAGAAAATGCTGACAAAAGTTTACACTTCTGCAACTTTAGCAGTAAGGGCTTTGAACTGACAGTTTCATATGCTGAAATACCAACAATATTTAATGTCTTTGTTAAAACAGAAAATGTTTGCAAGTTCAGAATGTCCTGACAATAAGGAAATGCAGGATTTATTGCATGCAGCTGAACAAGTGGGAAAGCATATTTTGCAGTGTGGTTTTGATTCACTAGAGGCCTCTTGCAGGGCCGCTGTTACAGGTTCTGTCATTCGAAGGCATGCTTGGTTAAAGGAACAGAATCTGCCTGATCATGTTAAAGCAAAATTATTGGAAGCTCCATTACAGTATGATACTTTGTTTGGTGTTAAAGCAGAAGAGGTGTTAAAGAAAATGGAGGATAAAGTGAAATCTATGCAGACAGTAAAGGATTTTTTTACAGGTTCAGCCACCCAGAATTAGCAGGAACTGCCTTCTAAGAATTGGTCCTTTCCAGTGTCAGACAGGCCACAAAGAGGCAGATACAGACGCCCTAGAGGCAGATCTCAGTCCCAAGGCTCATACAGGCCTAAACAATGGGGTGCTTCTACCTCCAAAGGCAGAGAAGACAAATCACAACCATATAGGAAACAGTCCCAATGACTTCCCACTGCCAATGCCAAGCACTTATCTTTTGGCAGCACCCTTAGGGGAAAGCTAGCACTTTTTTTCACAAAATTGGCACATGATCACCCAGGACAAATGGGTACTGAATATTGTTTCTCAGGGCTACAGGTTCCACTTTCACACCCTTCCAAAGACAAAAGGTATGCCAGACCTGCCACACAATCAATGGGCAGAGGCACAAAAGCAAATTTCATCTCTCATGGTCATGAGGGCTATTCAGCGAGTACCACAGCAAGAGCAGGGACAAGGTTTTTACTCAAGGCTTTTCTTGGTACCCAGAAAGGACAAAGCATGGAGACCAGTACTGGACCTGTCTATTCTAAACACTTTTCTGGATGTTTCAAAATTCAAAATGTTGACATTGCAGCAACTTCTGCCCATGCTGGGCAAGAAGGCTTGGCTCGTAACTTTGGACCACAGAGGCATACCTGCATGTCCCAATCAGACAGTCTTGCAGAAGATACCTCAGATTTATAGCTGGCTCAATGCACTACCAATTCTCTGCACTGCCCTTTGGCTTGTCTACTGCGCCCACGGTCTTCACAAAATGCCTGGCACCAGTAATTGCATTTTGCAGACAAAGAGGAATTCAGATATATCCCTACTTGGATGACTGCCTTATTCAAGCAGAGAGCGAGGACATTCTACTAAAGCATCTGGCGTTTGTAAAAAGATTTGATTTAATTTGCCTAGGGTACACAGTAAACGAAAATAAATCAAAACTAGTACCCTCTCAAGAGATAATATTCCTGGGTGCAAGCTTAAATACAACTGCCCAGATGGCTTATCTCATGTCAGACAAACAAAGGCAACTGACTTCTTACTTCGAAAAGATGGCAACCAAAACCCAGTTACCTGCAAGAAAAATTCTGCAGGCTTTGGGCTTCATGGCATCCTGCATCCTGCTAATTCCATATGCAAGACTGCATATGAGAAACTACAATGGTACCTAAAAAGTGTTTGGACTCAACATTGCCACAGCCTGGAAACATTAATTACTCTCATTCCCTGCCTGCAACAGGAGTTTCGATGGGCACTGGCCTGTCACCACAACAAGGGACAGCCATTCACTTTACCCACAGCCAGGCAAACCCTAACAACAGATGCATCAGACTATGCCTGGGGGGGCACACATGGCAGGAAAATGTATTCAGGGCACGTGGCCCGCAAGCCAAATGCATCTTCATATCAACCAAAAAGAGATGCTAGCTGTACAGAATGCCCTGACAGCCTTCAAGGATCTACTCCATCCAGGACAACTGTTGCTAAAGACAGACAATACTACAGTCATGTGGTACATAAACAAGCAAGGAGGCACACATTCCTACCCCCTCTGCAGGCAAGCCATGACATTGTGGAACACAGCATTGACTAATCAAGTGCATCTGCAAGCACAATTCCGCCAAGAACGACAAATACTCTGGCAGACGAACTAAGCAGAAACCTCATGGACCCTCAGGAGTGAAACTAGATCCACAAGTCTTCAGCATGATAACAAGGAAATGGGGATGCCCAGATGTAGATCTATTTGCCTCCCCTCACAACTGCCAACTACAGAGATTCTGCACAAGGACTTATCACAGACAAGCATGGAAAGTGGATGCACTATCATTCAGCTGGAAAACCCTTACAGTATATGCCTTTCCTCCACTGCCTCTCCTCCCCAAGGTACTCCTAAAGGTCAGACAAGAGAAGCCAAAAATGATATTGATTGCCCCAGACTGGCCACGCCAGCACTGGTACCCAATCCTAAAGAGCTTGTCTCAAGGCCCAGCCTGGACTTTACCTCAAATTCCTCATCTTCTGACCCAACAAAACATTCAGATCCTGCACAGCCAACTCAGAACCTTAAATCTGGCTGCACATGGCAAATAATATAACCACTCAGAACACACCTCTCTCTAAGGCAGTTATGGATGTTATTTTGGAAGCCAGGAGGCCCAGCACCAGAAAGTCTTATGCAGAAAAATGGAAAAGATTCTGTGCTTGGAACCAGGCACAAGGAATTGACCCGCTTGTTCCAAATATTCCTCAGATTTTACAATACCTAACTGAGATGCTGGACAAAGGCCTATCCTTCTCATCAATTAAGATCCATGCCTCTGCCATTTCAGCTCATTACAATACGGAACCACCTATTTTTTTTTCATATCCACTGCTAAGGCAGTACCTCAGAGGGGCCAAAAACATAAGACCCCCAAGGAGAGCACCGATACCTACATGGGACCTCAATTTTGTATTGGAAAAGCTCACACTGCCTCCGTTTGAGCCAGCCAGTACAGTTGAGATAAAATTCTTATCATGGAAAACAGCTCTGCTCCTAGCAATAACTTCAGCAAGAAGAGTTTCAGAGTTACAGGCATTAATGGCTGTGGAGCCTTTCTTCATCTTCCATCCGGACAGGATTTCTCTAAGGACAAACCCAGCATGTATGCCTAAGGTAGTATCCAGTGTGGCTCTCAATCAAACCATTAATTTGCCTACTTTTTATCCAAATCTCCAGAATAAAGGGGAGAGACTTCTGCATTCTTTGGACATACACAGACAGCTACGTTTCTACTTGGACAAAACTAAAGCTTTCAGAAAGACTGAGCAACTTTTAGTGGCATATGCTGCAGGATCACAAGGAAAGGCTATCTCAAAGCAGACTATTTCAAAATGGATAGGACGCTGCATTCGTTTCTGCTATTCACAACATAGCAAGTCAGTGCCTAAGGGCATTAGGCCACATTCGACCAGGGCAGCAGCCACCTCAGCAGCCTTCCTCAGAGGAGTACCAACTAAGGATATTTTGGAGGCTGCAACTTGGACTTCAGTGCACACTTTTACAAAGCACTACCACTTACCTCTTTACTCTAAATCAAGTGCAGGCTTTGCCACTGCAGTTCTGCAGGGCCTCATAGCCACTCCTAATTCTATTTAGACCCAGCCGCCCAACCTCAGCTTTGGGATTCCACCCAAGTGTAATGACTGCAACAGTGAAACACGATGAACATAGTACAGTTGTGTACCTACCATAAATGTAGATGTTCGAGTGTGTTCACTGTTGCAGTCCAGGTTACCCACCCACCATCCCCCTTTCTTTGCTGGGACTTATCTGTACTTCTCTATTTTATACAACCTCTGTGGTGTATTTGCTTGTAGATGAAGGTAATGTTTATTTTGGTGCATGCTTTTTATAAGCAATGTTTTAGCCTACCCTTTTGGGGGCACCTGACATCTGGGGCAAGAAAAACTGAAGAAAATGGCGTCGGCTGCATCTTATATACCCCTGGCGTACTGACGTCGGGGAAGAGGCGACAGCAACTGACGCCGGACCAGGACTTTGGAATTTAGGCCGACTGCGGGTAGCCTGCCAGCAGGATAACCCAAGTGTAATGACTGCAACAGTGAATACACTCGAACATCTACATTTATGGTAGGTACACAACTGTACTTTCTAAGTAGTGAAAAGGGTTTTCATGAAATGTAATAGACTTTCACTTACCATACTGCTCCTATACATGGTCATGGTTGTTTTCCATCTTTTGTCACTAGGTGCATGTTGCCAGAATGTCTTGCATTGCTGCCATCACTTTATTGTGCAGATCACTCAAGAACTGTTCAATACCATCTTCATTTAGGTGAACTCCATCATTTCTGAAAAGGTCATCATCTTCTGCAGTGATGCTGTTATGGCTGATTGTTGATCCGCCGACCCTGAGCATCAATTCACGCATGAACCCATTCTGCAACTGTCTGGCCTTGTGCGCTGCCCATATGCTGCTTGCATGTCTCCAGTTCTTGTGAGGAATTATGTCAGACCACACAAAATGACAACGTGACAACCATGACTGCATGCATTCAAAAATCTCCTTGATTTGCAACCTCAGCTGTCCAAGAGGATGAGTGATGAGATTGTTCCCTCCAATGTGCAAGACAAGAATGTCAGGCTAAGGGTAGATGGAACACTTCTCTTCCAACAACCGCAGGAGTCCACCCCAATGCACACCACTTCTTGCAGTCCAGTGTACCTTCACACTAGATGTGGGGAAGCTCAAGTTGTAGTATTTATTTCTGGAGGCATGCCTGGCAACCCAGTGAATGTAGTAATGGCCACACACTCACACTGTCATTTGTAGTTCCCCTTCTCCTGAAGCCATGTCACTGTCACAAGGTAGAAGTACCTGCAGAGAGAAGAAATGCAAGTGTGTTACTGATGATGTTTGAGGGATTTATTGCATTACTACGACATGTATATGTATATAATGTTCATTACCTTGTTTGCCTGTTGGAATCTTCACTGCTGTCCACAAAGGCATTATTCTTTTGGTTCATTATTTGCAAAGATGATGCAGAGGTACATACCTAACAACCTGAAAACCAGAAGCTCACACACTATCAGATTTGTAGTAGATACATATCACTGTAAACATACACATTCTTGGTGTGGCCAACATACTGCTAAATGGGTACTGACAAAGGCCTACAGACAGGGCACATGTAAAGAGAAAAACAGGGTAAGGACCGCAACTCCACTAATGAACCCAGGACAGGCATGGGACTTCAGTGGCACTCGAGGACATCTGATGTGTCCGATACCTGTGCTGTCTACCCACTCAGACTGCCGATACCACTACTGTCTCACGACCTCCTTCAGTATCAGCAGTCTGCCTTACCTCTGCCTTTTCTCTTTACATGTGTCCATTCAGCAATGGACATAAGGGATCAAGGACAGAAGTAATGTAATATTTCCTGCCCTGACCTGCATACATTTACTGTACCAGAGTGGAGGGAGAGTGAAAGGGCACATCACAAAGAAGACTACTTACCAAGACTCATTCTTTTTGCAGATACCCTTTCAGGGAAGGACTGAAGGCATCAGAGTGGCACCCTTGAAACCATGCATATCCAAGAAAGCAGCCCAGTGAGTATGAGCTGAAGAGTCTCCAAGTTCCCCACTGCTATCCAGGATGATACTAAGATTCATGGTGTCTAGGTACAACGCCCACTGATGCACACACCATCAGATTGGCAGTAGGCAGAAATCACAGTGAACAGATACGTTCTTGCCTTAGTCCAAATACTGCATGAGAGAAAACTGACTGGGGGCTACAGAAAGGGCACATGTAGAGAGAAAAAGCAAGGTAATGACCGCCTCTGCACTAATGAACTCGGGACAAGCATAGGACTTCAGAAGCACTCAAGGTCATCTGATGTGTCCGATACCTGTGCTGGCTACCCACTCAGACTGCTGATACCATTACTGTCTCACGATCTCCTTCAGTATCAGCAGTTTGCCTTACCTCTGCCTTTTCTCTTTACATGTGTCCATTCAGCAATAGACATAAGGAGTCAAAGGTGGAAGTAATATAATATAATGTTTCTTGCCCTGACCTAATGACATTTACTGTACCAGAGTGGAGGGAGAGTGAAAAGAGAACCACAGAAAGAGCACATCACAAAAGAAAAAGACATAGCAAGTATTTTTCTTTTTACAGGTGGCCTTTTGGGGAGGGACTGAAGGTATCAGTGTGGGGCCCTTGCAACCATGCATATCCAGAAAAGCAGTACAGCAGGACGGAGCTGAGGAGTCTCCAAGTTCCCCACTGCCATCCAGGATGATCCCCTAAGAGTCATGGTGTCTAGGTGTGACATCCACTGATGCACACAGCATTCAGCACCGAGCTGAAGAGTCTCCAAGTTCCCCACTGCCATAGGAATACACACCTTGATTTCTCTTGTACATCGCACTATGTGCCTTTTCTGCTGTCATCAATGCACAACATATTTATGGCCATGGTACTCGTCGAAGCATTCGACACACAGGTTGATCTTGCAAGTCTGGCATCCCCATGATGGTTCAGCCCATTTGCCCATGCTGGCACAGTTTTTGCATCTTGATTTTCGCCATTTCACTGGAAAGTGTGAGCCATGCTCAGATCGGCTCATGGGCTCTGGGACAGTAATCTCAGTGCATCTTTTCCTCCTCTTGTAACTGGCAAGGAGTTGCAAGCCTAGGTTCCTTCGAAACTGTAATTGTGTTGCTGGAATAGCACATCCAGAGTGTGATGGTGGCTGTTAATTTCATGAAATATAATGAAATCATTGACTATGGCCACATCCCATAAGAGCCAGAACAAGTACAGCCACATTTGCGGGCCTTCCTGGCAGTTGGATACTGTGTCCTGCGCTAATCTGCTCAGTCCACCCCATTCATGTAAGTGTTTTACATGTTTACAACTGGTGGACATGGCACCGTTGCCTTTGTTCCATCACACTTTCTCCTGTGTGTGCTGGAGACTAACAAGGTTGGGTTACTGTTAGTTGACAGGAGGAATACTGGGTTGCTATCCTTCCATTCAGTAGCCAGCAGTGGTCCACTCTGCAACTGCTTGTAGTACCCTCGAGATGCTTTTCCAATGACTTGTTTGGTGAATGTTAGAGGCCATCCTGACCTATTGGTGCGCATGGTTCCACAGCAGTATAGACCATCTTGCAGCAATTGCTGTGCCAGCGGGACAGAGGTAAAGAAGTTATCAAATTAAATGTGATGCTTCTTGCCAATCAATCCCCTGGTTAAGTCAACCACAACTCTGTGCCAGTCCAATCTCTGTATTCTGCTCTGCTTTTCCAGCGTATACCTGGAATTCACATACTTACCCTTTGGTAGAGTCTGCCAACACCCACACCTTAATGCCATACCTCTCTGGCTTAGCAGGCATAAACTGTCAAAATGTCAAGCGTCCATGGAAGCAGACCATGGATTCGTCTACAGCCACCTCCTGATGCACATTGTACTGTGTCCTGCATGTATGAAGTACTGCATCCAGTATTGGCCGTACATGATGTAGCCTGTCATGACCCACAGAGCCCTGTGGTAGGCTCAGGCAGTTGTTGCAGTGAAAGTACTGCTGAATTTTTTCAAACCTCTCTTGGGTCATGTACTCAGCAATTGAGAAGCGACCATATACATGACACGACATCTACATACCGCAAAGGTAACCACCATGAAAAACGTCTCCAGAGCTGACATTGGGCTCCTCAAATCAGAGGTGGCTAACTTTACGGCATCCATGTCCATGGAAAATAAATGCATGACTGCTGAATCATACACCAGTCCACTGTACGAACATGCACATAAATGCATGGAGCTAGCCATAACCAACTGAACCAAAATGCTGTCCTTCAAAAAAAGGAAGACAATCTGGTGGTCACCTGCCATTAATAAACTCTACAACAAATGGAAAAAACTGTTGCAGAAAAAGGTGACATCCAAAGACTGGAAAAACTCCCTTATTAGCCTCAAAAAAAAAGTTGAGATCCCTCATCAAAATCTCTAAAGCCAGCTAAGAAGGCAGAATTGCAGCAGACACTAAAAACAACCACAAAGCCTTCTGTAGTTATATCAAGAATCTCCACAGCAATACCCAGATTTGCTCTAAGTTACTGCACAATGGTACCTCCTATACTGAGCCAACAGATATTGCCAACATACTGGCTGACAGATTCATTGCCAACTTTACCCCCCCCCCCAAAGGACCAATCACAATACCAGAGGAAAGCCAGGCACCCAGCATTACTGCAAAACAGGTTAAAGCTGCATTGTCTGAGGCCAAGAATACAGCTTCCACGGGACCCAACAATGTCCCTAGATGTTGTTCTACATGAACTACAAAGTGAATTGGCACCACATCTGTGTGCCCTGTTCAATCACAGCCACATCTCAGACTTTGTCCCTAAAGAATGGTGCACTGCTACAGTCATCCCTCTCCATAAAGGGGGAGCGACTACAGACCCTGGAAATTATCTCCCCATTAGCCTGACGAGTCTGATATGTAAGGCTGTGGAGCGCATCATCACAGACCTAATTAACAAGGATATAGGGTATCTCCAAACTCTAGATCCCACACAATTTGGTTTTGTGAAAGGTAGATCATGCCTGCTCAATCTGGTTGACTTCTTTGAGTCAGTCACCAGAGCTGTGGATGAGGGCAAGGCAGTTCATACCACCTACCTCAATCTGGCCAAGCCCTTTGATACCATTCCCCACTCAGGAATTATTGATAAACTCACCAAACTAGGCATCAACCCCTATATCACTAGGTGGGTTGCAAATTGGCTCACAGATAGAACCCACAGTGTGGAAGTAACAGACTCCAAGTCAGACTGCCGACCAGTCACGAGTGGAGTCCCACAGGGATCGGTCATCGGTCCTCTCCTGTTTGGCATCTACTTCTCAGAAGTCCAGGCCAACATGGAGGGACTCTAGCTAACCAAGTTCGCAGACGACTGCAAGCTGGGAGCCATTATTAACTCCCCAAGTGATGTAGACATCCTACAAGAAAGGCCTCACTAAGACCAGTGACTAGTATCAAAACCATGGCCTTAAGCTTAATGCCAAAAAATGCGTCGTCATCCCCTTTGGGAAGAAAAACTCAGATGTCCTTCTATTCCTATGTTACAGTATTCTTGTTTTTGGATTTTCCTCCTCAGGTGACCCGTACGTTGGCTCCTGTACAAAAGCTTCAGCTTGGCTGTTGCAGCTGTGTGGGACGTCACACGTAGGGCCATAAACCAGGTTCCTTAAATGTGATGTCTGCACGCAAAGACGTCAGAATCTTTCAACTGCAGACCGACACATCATATGGTTCTTTCCTGCAACACAAATGTCTAAAAAGCTAAGTACCCCATTGGGGTTTTTTTTCTTCTCATCTTGCTAAGCTTGGTTTGTTGTAGCTAGCCATAGCGATGTCAGCAAAAAAGGGTAAATGCCAATGCGGGTGCCAGATTCCCCATAAAGACTCGCACGACTGCTGCATTTGTTTGCTTAGGCCGGGAGCACGACCATAACGCCTGCTCCATTTGCCAATCATTTGTACCCAAGACCCTGCGCAGCTATCTGGCCATCCTCAATCTTTATTTGGAGAACCAACGGCTTAAACGTTTAGCCCTTAGGATAGATCCCAACAAAGAGGCATTGACAAGAATCTCTGCGTAAGAAGGCCAAGTTTCTTAGGCCCTCTTCCTTTGCCGCTCTGCTACCGGACACTCCGCCATCTTCCAATTCAGGAGTTGAGGGGCACTCGGAAGAACCGTTGACTTCAGCGGCGACCTTTGTGGAAGCTGTTTTGCAGCCAATGACTGGCATGTCCCCGGAGCCAGCCCAGACCCCGACTACTTTCGGGGTTGATGGGGAACCAGACTTAGCAGAGCCTCTGACTGGAAGCTACTTCTGCTATATCGGCATCCGCCTAAGTCCACTCTATCCAAAAGAAAAAAAAAGCCCAAATATTTGACCATGACTAAGGAAGGCCTACCTGACTGGCATTCCTTCACTTCCTCTTTGATGCAGGCCTTTATGGCCCTTAGGCCTTCAGCCGTATCACCCTCTACTCTACCACTGCTAAGCCCTAGGCCTGCTTCTGCTGCCCCCCCCCTCCAACCTCTCAGGATAGGGAAGAAGAGCAAGACACTGATTACGCCTCTTCTGAGGAATCTGTCTCTTACAACTCACAAATTGCTTCCCCTCAGGAGTAATACTCCCCAGATGAAGACTCTACTGAGTGAGACTCTCCTTCAGAGGATATTACATTTGGGGAAACTATCACCAAAATGAAAGCATATTTCAAATGGGACACTTCTCAAATGTCTGAAACCCAAAAAAGGTACTTTGAATTGTTACAGGTAGAATCCCCCTCACCTTCTGCTATCCCACCTGTCATCCCTGCATACTTGGATGCTTTTATCTCTGCATCTAAGACACCAGACTGTCAGCCACCTGCCCCTAAACACCCAGACTGCTTTTACAAGGTGCCTGAGGATCAAAAATTTCTAGTCAGACCCTCCCCCCCTCCCCCGGCAGACCTAGCTGTGATTGCCACATATCCGGACAAACAATCCAGACTCATTCCATCTGCCTCACTCTTACCTACTGACAAAGATAGCAGATCTATGGATAGGACTGGTAAGAAGGTCTACACCTCTTCCACTTTGGCTTTTAGACCCATTAACTACATATGACCAAATTTGCTTTGGACCTGGTCTCTCAAGCTGCCACCTTACTAGCCAGTACTCCTGACTGCCCCAGTAAAGCTGATATTTCTTCAAAACTTTCTCTGGCTGCCCAAGTAGCCAGACACTCTTATCAGATGCAGCTGTGATGCTGCAGAAGCTTCTGCTTGCTCTGCAGCATCTGCCTCTGTTCTCAGGAGATATTCCTGGCTTAGACTTCAGCACCTACCAGAGGACTTTAAGTCTAAGATCCTGGATGCCCCCCTGGACCCCAATTTCCTCTTTGGAAAACAATCTGCAGATCTGTTCAAGAACCTGCAAGATAAGAGTAAGGAAGTACAAGACATAAAACATTTATTGGTGTCTCCCATCCCCAAATACTATAGGAACTACCCGGCCAAGGCCACTTTTATCAGACATAACCCAGCCCCTGCAGGATCTGCCTCTTCCAGGCTTAGAAGAGGTATCAGAAGACCAGCCTTTTCCAGGGCAGCTGCCCCTCAGCCTCCCCCTAGGCAGCCCTTTTAAGACAGAGGAGGCCCCAACAATGCGTGACTGCCTTGCCCCCTACCCCTCTCTGCCCGTCTGTTTCACTGCCTGCCCTTTTGGAAAAGCATCACCACAGACAGATGGGCCTTGGCCATCATCCATAAAGGATACTTCCTTTCCTGGAAAGAAAGGTCACCCCTAAGAAAAATTCCCTTTCCCCCAGAAATCAAAGGCATCTTTTGCACGAGTCCTGACAGACCTTCTGAACTTGGGTACCATAGAACCTGTCCCCTCAGGACAGGAAGGAAAAGGCTTCTACTCTTGACTGTTCCTGGTCCCCAATAAAGACGGACTTGGACACCTATTCTAGACCTTTCCTTCCTAAATCTATTCTTACAGGTGCCCACCTTCAAAATGCTGTCGCTCCCAAGCCTCCTTTCTCTCATACCTTCCAAGGCTTTCATGGCCACATTGGACATAAAAGAGGCTTACTTCCGCATTCCCGTACTACCTTCCCACAGAAAATATTTACGTTTCTCTGGACTGTCCTCTCATTTCCAATTTACTGCCTTGCCATTTGGTCTGTCCACTGCCCCCACAGTGTTCACAAAATGCCTGGCACCCTGCCATTGCCCATTGCAGAACACAGGGAATTCAGAATTATCCCTACCTAGATGACATCCAGATCCTGGCAGACTGCAAAGAAACCCTGTCTGCCCATCTGCTATTCACCATGTCCAGCCTACAAAATCTGGCGTTTACCCTCAACCTCCCAAAGTCTTCCCTAACCCCAGAGCAAGACTAGATATTTCCGGGTTGCAGAATCAGGACGGACCTAATGAAGGCTTTTCTACCCCAAGACAAAGTCAGCTCCCTGACTTAACATTTCAAAGCCCTGCTGCAGACCCATGTAATCACTGCAAGGCAATTCCTAAGGACCCTGGGCCTTATGGCAGCAACCATCCATAGGCTTCCACTTACCAGATTGCATATGCGGAAGGTACAATGGTATCTAACATTTGGTCCTAACACCAGCATTCCCTGGAACAAGAAATCACACTCTTACCCTTCCCAAAGGCAGAGGACCACTGGTGGATTCAACAAGTGCAGCTCACTCTCGGCCTTCCCCATCAGCTCCCACTTCCAACTCAGGTAATGCATACAGATGCGTCAGACTCAGGATGGGGAGCCACATTGGCATCCTACAGGGTTCAAACAGCTTGGCACCCTTCACTGAAAACCGAACACATCAGTGAGAGAGAAATGACAGCAGTTCTCCTGACCCTGAAAATTTAGCCCTCTGCTTCTACCAGGTGTGCTCCTAATAGTTGCAAACAACACCACAATTATGTGGTATCTCAACAAACAGGAAGGGACATGAGCATACCTCCTGTGCAGACTAACATTGCGGATATGGGAGCTAGCCTGTCGCCACAACCTGTCCCTGCAGGCATCCTACATCCCCTATCAGGAAAACAAACAGGCAGACCTTCTGAGTAGGATATCCTCCCCACAACACGAATGGATGCTGGACAGGACAGTCTTCCTGGATATAGTCCACCGGTGGGGCACTCCTCAAATAGACCTGTTTACCTCCCCCCAGAACAGACAACTTCAGGCCTTCTGCATCAAGACCTACTCCCCTCTAGCCTGGAGAGTAGATGCTTTCAGCATCTCTTGGAAGGGGAAATTTCTGTATGCCCCCCCTTCACACTGATTCTAAAAGTCCTCCTGAAAATCAGGAGAGACAAACCAAAAATCTTGTTGGTGACTCCCTACTGGCCAAGGCAGCACTGGTGCCCCCTACCTCACAATCTAGCCAAGAGCAGTCACCACAAGTTACCCCCACAAGGTGAACCTTCTGACACAACAAAAGGGAACTCTCATCCACCCACACTTGCAGATGCTGTGACTAACACCGTGGGTGATAAACTTTTAATTCCCCTTCAGGCACCACTACTCGGAGGACGTGCTTTCAGTGCTGAGGGAGGCCAGGAAACCTACTTCAAGAAAATCATACCTAGCTAAATGGGAAAGATTCTCAAAATGGTGTCTGGACAAGGGTAAGGACCCATGCATTGCCCCCCCCCCCCCCGGTCCTAGCTTACCATGTGTCAACTTATAAAAGGTGGACTATCATACTCTTTAGTTAAAGTTCATCTCTCCACAATCTCATCCCCTAGAACCCCCCTCCCCGCTAGCCACGCTCGGTGTTAAGCTTCTCTAAAAAGGGGTCCTACACATTAGTCCTCCAAGAAAACCCATCCCCACCACCCTGGGACCTGAACTTCATTCGGGAAAAGCTAACCCAGCACCCATTTGAGCCTTGTGGGACAGCTACCCTTCAGATGTGTACATGGAAAACAATCCTGCTAGTGGCCATAACTCCAGTCAGAAGGGTGTCAGAACTACAGGCCTTAATGGCCTGCCCCCCCCTTACACTACTTTCCACAAGGACAGGGTAACGCTTAGAACTAACCCCTCCTTCATGCCTAAGGTGGTCAACGATTTGTCATTAAACCAGTCTATTCACCTGCCCACTTTCTTATCCTCTTCCACCAATGAAGGGGAAAGGATTCTTCACTCCCTGGATGTACACAGACAGTTGAGATTTTACCTAGACAAAACAAAGTCCATTAGGAAATCCACTCGACTTTTTGTTTCATACCACCCCAGGGCCATGAGCAAGGCAGTCTCCAAACAAACCTACACCTGTTGGATCAGAAAAGCCATTTGCTTCTGTTAACTCTCACCATGGCAAAAAAACTCTCACTAGGAGTCAAAGCTCACGCCACCAGAGCAATGGCAGCCTCTAAAGCCTTCATCAAAGGTCTGAACACTGCCTCCATTATGGAAGCAGCTACATGGTCCACCATACACACCTTCACCAAACACTACAAACTAGACAATGTCTCCAGAGCATGAGCAGGATTTGCCAGGGCAGTCCTACAGGGATTCTTAGAATCAGCCTCTTCTTCCACCACCCTTCCTTCCAACTAAACTGTGGTACTCTCCCACAACAAGAATACTGCAACATAGGAATAGAAGGACATAGAATAGTTGTGTAAAATCTTACTATAACCATAGATGTCCTTCTCTTCCATGTTGCAGTATTCCTTCCCTCCCTCCAAAACCCCCTTCTTTCTTTACCCAGTACAACATACCCTTAGTCTCCTGGAACCCTATACTCTGCACTGGGAACCTATGAAAGCTACATAAAGGCCCTATGGCTCTATACCTGACATCACTAGCATTCACTCCTGCTGGGCCTTACACTCCTTCTGCTGGGCTTTCAAGTTCTGAGGTCGTTGCATGCAGATGTCACATTTAATGAACCGGGTTTATGGCGCTACATGTGGCATCCCACACAGCTGCAACAGCCAAGCTGAAGCTTTTGTATAGGAGCCTACATATGGGTCATGTGAGGAGGAAAATCCTACAATAAGAATACTGTAACATGGAAGAGAAGGACATCTATGGTTATGGTAAGATTTTACACAACTATTCTTTTCCACTAACTACCACATCGATGGGAGCCCACTGAAGGCATTATAAGAGATTTGGGGACAGAGGTTGACAGCAACCTCTCCTTCAACCACCACATTGCCACTGTGGTCATAAAGTCCTTCTGTGTGGCACATCTCATTACCAAGGGTTTTGCATCCAGGAAGAAAGAGGTCATCATCTTTCTGTGCTCTTCCCTCATTAGGCCAATCATCAAGTATAATGCCCCATTTGGCATGTACCTCACTAGACACATGCAACAGCTGAAAAGGCCACAGAAGTACCTCATGAGGAGGATCCTAGGACTTAAACGCATGTTCTACACAGACAGACTCAAAAAAACTCCAGCTATTCTCTATCTCATATCGGCTACTAAGAGGAGACCTCTGCTCGACTTACAAAGCCATGTCTGACCCAGCTGTGTTAGAAATGCTACATCTAAAGAAATCCCTTTCTCTCCACACCACATGCTCAACCTTCATTACCCCAATCAACAGACCATGCTGGAGGGACTGGTTCATAACCCAGAGACTGCCCATGCTCTGGAGTAGACTTCCCATACATGTCAAGCATAGCACCTCACTGGCCTTCTTCAAGAGAAATCTTGATGAGTGGATGGGAAATAGAAAGCTCACTCCAGTGGCTCTACTTGATACAGGCCCTGGGAACTAACGTAGGATGGCACAATGCCAGGGCACTTTTATGGGGTAGGCTTGTAAAGGCTCCAGGGTCATTAGCCTAATACACACCTATGAGCATATGGTGTGCTTCTCAGTGCTGCCTGTATTCAGGAACATGTACAGTAGACATGTATATTCTGACACCTAGAAGTATGCGTATGTCTCCTGGACAAACAGGAGTCCACCTCGTATCAACCTTGCCTGCTGCAGCCTGCCTCTGTGCAGCATTGAAATTGGTTTCATTGGCAGTAAGGGTGTACAGCTCCTCTGGGAACATCAAATTCATGAAGTCCATCTCTATGCTATCTCAGCCCAATTTGTTTACAGGGCCTACTGGCCCCATATAGTCATCAGTGTGTACTGCTGTGATCTTACATGGTGGCATGCTTGGCGTACCTTACTGGGTCACCTGGAACAGTTGGAAATGGAAAGTCCTGCATGGTTCAGTGATTGTGCTCTGTCATCAGTGTCAGTAGCAACTGTATTGCATGAACTTGTTAGTGAAGTACTAACAGACATTCCATGCTGAGGCACAATCATATCCTTACTTGACAAGGAGCTACTTCGACTCAGAGATAGTACATTTTATCCATCCCAGTCCACATACTTTGGACTATGAACCTCATGTACAGTTGAAGGAACATCCACATCCTTGTCAGGACTTGCACTGTCATGGACTGTAGAGGACTTTCATAGGTCTGTCAGTAATACCATGTACTTTCTTGAACACATAAAGTCAATTCATCATCTGTGTCAAAATCAGACTGCACTGGGTGACCATTCTGTGTGCCCCCCTTCCCTAGGAGTGCAAATGGTACCTCATCCTCACTGTCATGGTCAGTTTCATCATTACTGGTCAGGTCTTCTGTGGAAAGTCGTAGTGGTCTGTCAGGAATGGCTGGTACAGAGGCATCATCCGTATCACAAGCAATGGCCTTGTCACACAGACGTGCGAGTGGAATCTCATAGTCTGTGTCATAATCTTCATCCTCACTCTGGTTGGCATTACGTGATGGCTCAAGGTGCATTCCCATGTCTGAACCACTGCTACAACCATCAGAGTCTGTTTTTTTTTTACCCAGCAGGTAAATGCTGCTCACTTTCTCCTCAACGGATGGCATCTTCAGTGGGGGATGTGTTGCTTTTCACATGAAATTACACCTGAAAAACAACAGTATAGAACATTCTTATGTTGTATACCTGCACAGAGGCACTTGAAAAGCAACACACCAGAAAACTATATGGTGAGTGTGTGACACAGGAAATTACTACATGATTGCAGTAGTTCACAAAAATACACATGCATACATACATACATACAAATGTTTCAAGCATGGGCATTAAAGCCCTTCTAGCTTGTCAATATGCTAGAACACTTGTTCCCATAATAAATGTCCAGGCTGTTCTTAAAAATATCTAAACTAGTACTTGCTTTAATATAATTTGGTAGTCTATTCCAAGCATCAGCTACTCTGTCAGAGAACCAATTAGTACACTTCTCATTCCTATAGAATCTTCTACATAGGTTATCTGATGATTCTCTAGTATTATTTGATAACCCCAAACATTCCCAGAGGTAGTTGTCCTTAAATGCCCTGTATACCTAAATAAGATCTCCTCTTAAATATCTGTAAGAGACACTGTACAAGTTCATATGTTTTAGTCTTTCATAATAACTTAGATTTTCACATCCATGGATGCCCTTAGTATATTTCCGCTGTACTCTTTCCACTTTATTCATGCTTGTTTTCCTATAGGGTTCCAGATTGTTATTCTATACTCAAGTTTGGGTCTAATGTAACTAACAAACAATGACTTCATTATGTTTGATTTCCTACACTTTATAAATCTTTTTATACAACCTATAGTTCTATATGTCAGGAGGAGATAGAAACCACACTCACTACAATTCCAGTCTCACATAGACCTACCACGACAGCAAATCAAACACAAAATCACACAAAAACATACTCGGAGGTTCTAAATAAAGATCTGCCTAAGCAGCAGAGACCTCCAAAGCAGACACCCAAGCAACCGCTACCCCAAAACAAAACACGTGCAACACATATCTCACAAAGCCAGTGTGCCGAACAGTCACAGCCCTTAAGACTAAACAACACACCTGATACACTTGTAATAGGTGACTCTATCGTCAGGCACACTGACGTCCCACTCACCAGGCTGAACAAGGCGAGGGTCACGGTGAGCAGCCTGTCGGGCGCTAGGATCCGCCACATAACACAAGCACTCAGGTCACTCCAAGGCAAGTACAAATATGACTCAAGTCATTGTCCATGCTGGTGTGAATGACCTGAGACGTACCTCCCTGGACTACATGAAAAGAGACATAAAGGAGCTCTCTGATCATGTAGCCCAGGCCGGTATGACCCTGACCTTGAGTAACATCTTACCCTCACCAAGAATGATGCCACAATATGAAGACAAGATGATCAATTTCAACAATTGGCTTAAGTACTGGTGTCATTCAAAGGGGATCCAATGCCTGTCAGCTTGGGATGATATGCTCGACAAGCCACGATGCTTCGCTAGGGACGGCTTGCACCTGTCACCCCTGGGCTTTCAGATATTGGCAAAGGCTCTTGCTACCCCCATAGTGCCTTTTTTAGGCAAGGCTCAAAAGACAAACCCACCTCCATAGGTATCACAAGGGATAAGAAACTAAGAGTAATGCTACTCAACGCCAGAAGTCTAAACCTCAAGATGCACGACCGAAACTCTCCTTAGCATGGAGAACATCAATATCTGTGCAGTAACAGAAACCTGGTTTAGGGCTCCCGAGAGCACCCCAGCACTACCAGGTTATACCTCATACCATGCTTTTCGGGCCCAAAACTTGGACCGAACCACAAAAGGAGGGGGAGTATCGATATTCATCAAAGATACCCACACCTCCAGGTTGGTGGCAAAGCACGAAGCATCAGAGACTATCCATGTGCAACTAACAGTGGGTAAAACTGACTTCCAGTTTATAGCCTGCTACAGACCACCCTCCCAAACCCAGGAACCCCACTCAGCCGTCCTGAGAACACTGGAAAATACGAAGGTCTCTCCAAACACCGTTATATTGGGCGACTTCAACTACCCAAACATAGACTGGGAGCATTACTCTAGCTCCAACACCCTAGCCCAAAGGTTCCTAGAATTTGTAAACTCAAATGCTATGGAACAACTTGTTACCACTCCCACAAGAGGGGAAAACATACTGGACCTGATCATCACCAACATGGGGACTCTATGCTCCAGACCAGAAGTGTATCCCTCACTGGTAAGATTAGACCATAAACTAATCTCACTGGATATTCACATCCCGACCCCACCTCCTGCCCAGAAAACCACAGTGAAAAACTTCTCTAAAGCAAATTTCACCCTCCTCAAAACCGAGGTGGAATCCTTCAAAGCCCCCGGGCCTGTGGAAAATACGGCCCAGACCGCAGAATCTTTTATAAACGCATTCTATGAACACCTTCAGGAATGCATGGATCATGCGATCCCAAATAAAACCAAGACCCAATCCTCCAAAGGCAGATGTCCTGTCTGGTGGAACCCAGCCATAAACAAACTATACAATAGAAGGAGGAAGCTACTAAATGATAGACCAAAATCCCAAAAAGGGAAGGCATCACTGATCAGTATTAGCAAAAAACTACGGGCACTCATAAAATTGTCTAAGGCCAGCTTCGAGAGAAAAATTGCACAGGACACTAAGGATAATCACAAGGCTTTCTTTAGTTATGTTAGGAACCTGGGTGGTAATTCCCAGCTCAGAATTAGTCCAAAATGACAAAAAATACACAGAACCCACAGACATTGCCAACATCCTAGCTGACAGGTTCAGCGCAAACCCCCCCCCCCCCACCAAAAGGTTAAATATCTGTCCCAGCAGAGTGCTGCCCCCCTGACATCTCAGATGCTCAGGTAAGAGCCGCCCTCTCCAAAGCAAAAAACACAGCATCAATGGGACCAGACGGTGTCCCGGGCTGTGTCCTACATGAACTCCAAGAAGAGCTAAACCCAAACATAAAACTACTGTTCAATCTCAGCCTTACTACAGGATATGTGCCCAAAGAGTGGCGTACAGCAACAGTGGTCCCTCTCCATAAAGGTGGTGCCTCAACGGATCCTGGAAACTATCGCCCCATAAGTCTGACTAGCTTGGTCTGCAAAGCTATGGAAAGGATCATCATGGACCTCATAAATAAAGATATTGGGGACCTACAGACACTGGATCCTACCCAATTCGGCTTTGTTAAGGGCAGATCCTGCCTCTTAAACCTGGTTGATTTCTTTGAAACAGTCACCAAGGCCATTGACGAGGGGAAGGTGGTCCACACAGCCTACCTGGACCTCGCAAAAGCCTTCGATACAATACCCCACTCGGGCATTATAGATAAGCTCACCAGCTTAAATATAAACCCCTATGTCACTAGATGGATTGCAAACTGGCTCAAGGACAGAACCCACATGGTTAGAATTGCTGGAGCCATGTCAGACTCCAAACCAGTTACAAGTGGTGTCCCACAAGGCTCAGTCCTAGGACCTCTCTTGTTCGGTATATATTTCTCGGAGGTACAGGCCAACACGGAAAGACTGTGGCTGACCAAGTTCGCAGATGACTGCAAACTTGGCGCCATAATCGACTCTCCAGCCGACACAAGCATCCTCCAAAAGGGCCTCATAGAAACAGACAACTGGTGCCAGAGCCATGGCCTCAAGCTAAATGCCAAAAAGTGTATAGTCATCCCCTTTGGCAAAAACAAAGTGCCCACAAATTACCACATAGGTGGTAATCCATTAAGTACAGAAGTAATTAGGGACCTGGAGTCCCAAGTTGATAGCAATCTCTCATTTGACAACCACGTGGCCAAAGTGGTTAGAAAAACATTTTATATAGCCCACCTAATCATGAAGGGATTCACATCTAGATCAGGGGAGGTCATCGTGCCTCTTTACTCATCCCTCATCAGGCCCATAATTGAGTACAATGCCCCTTTTGGGATGTACCTTACCAGACACCTGCAGCAACTGCAAAGACCCCAAAAGTACCTCACCAAGAGGATCAAAGGGCTCAAACAGATGCCATATGCTGCCCAGTTAAAGAAACTCCAGCTCTACTCAGTGCCATACCGCCTGTTCAGAGGCGATCTGTGCCTGACGTATAAAGCCATGTCCAACCCGGAATTAATGGACATGCTGCACCTCAGAAAATCCAAATCCCATCGAGCTACGCACTCGAGAGACTTGAACCTCAGCACTGAAATAAATAGGACATGCTGGAGGGACAGATTCATAACCCAGAGGCTCCCAGAAATCCCAGTCCAGGTTAGGCAGAGTCCCTCATTGAATCTCTTCAAGAGGAATCTTGATGAGTGGATGGGAGATCGTAGGTTTACCCCGGGTATCACTTCTGTGTCACTTGTAGACAGAGGCACAGTATACTAACCTCGAAAAAGGGCATAGCAAAATAAATTTAAAATGGGTGGCGAAAGCCAAACACATTCTGGCTAGGCTTATAAATGCCCCTTGGCAGATAGCCTAGTATGAACCTATAACTTTCGTTAGCCAATTGGTTGATATGATTAGAGAAACTCATAGCTGAATCTGCCCATATACCCAAGTCCTTAAATGAGTCTACAGTTTCAGTCACTGTGTGCTGTATTAAATATTCACCTTTCAGTTTGTCTCCCAAATCTCATATGCTTAATTTTTGATGTATTTATCAACATATTATTCTCCTGTGCCCAAATGGTTAATTTAGTCAAATTATTTTGCAGACATGCCTTATCTGTAACACTTTACCTAATTTCAGGTTGTCAGCCTATAGACTGTAGAACACCTCAGATGAAAATGTAAGGTCTGAAAGATACAGTTTAAACAAGTAAGGGCCTAGTACAGAACCTTGACTGCAACCAAGGATTTCACCTGTCCATTTGGTGTGTGATACTTGCCATGTCCTATTTGTAAGCCATGCAGCTATCCATCTTATCAACAGTACATCAATATCTAGTTGTAGTAATTTATTGATCAGTGTTTTGTGCATGACCCTGTCAAATGTTGAAGTTAAATATATATAAATCACATCACAGCACAATTTTTCATTCATAGCTGTTATGATATTGTTATAGAACATCATGTTACAGGTGGTACTAGATCTATTTTCAACATATGAAGCATATAACCACAATGGGGACTTTACTGTGTATCAAACAAATTGTGAAAAATGACTGAAACCGGTGGGGGGTTTGAAATGACTCCACATGACAAAAACCCAAATCTAGCTTGTGCATTCATCAACGTGATAACGACTTCTACTGGGTTCCGTTCAGAAGCTCGAAATACTGAAATCTCGAATTTCAGTATTTCGAGCCCAAGAAGCCGAATCCACATAATGGCGAAAGTTTAGAAGGGCGAAATTCAAAACCTCAAATACCAGAGGTTTTGAATTTTGCGCTTCTAAATTTCCGCTATGGTTATGTATTCAAGTAAGTGTGTGTGTGCAGTAAAACCGGGAAATTCAAAACTTCCGGTATTTGAGGTTTTGAATTTTGCGGTTTTTAGTTTTCGTTGTTTTGTGGATTCCACTTCTTGGGCTCGAGATACTGAAATTTGAGATTTCAGTATTTCGAGCTTCTGAAGTGAATCCCTTCTACTTATGTGAATAACAGTGACAGCTGCTGAGAGTTTTACCTGAAAAGTGATAATGACTCAGTGCTATATTGTAACTGAACTTATTGTTAATGTGATAATGACCTGTATTTCATTACGGCAAAGGTATGTGATAATGACCTGTATTTCATTACGGCAAAGGTATGCATGCTCAGACACAGGTGATGATTGCTACACATAATCTGTTGAGTAGGCATTCATTATATTACTTTGTGCAGCTGTTGTGTAACACAGACTCATTGTCATCAGTTAGAAGACTTGAGTAATTCAGTAAAAATAATATAACACTTGAATATTGCTGAGCCCTTCCTCCCACCTAAATGTTTGAAACTCCTTGCTTAGAATGCACCCCCCCCCCCGTACCATTAAGAGGGCACCCTGCCTTTCTAAAAGGATCAACATTACTGTGAAACAAGACAACTTCATATCTCAAAGACTGATACACTTATGGAATAAACTCTCCCTCACAATTAGAATCAGCCCCATCAAGTCACACCTTCCAGAAGGAAGCAGAACTTGTGAATGCCCATGTAGTCATCCAAGATGAGACCAAGGGTGCCAACTGCCTTAAGGGCCAACAAGCCTTGTTTGTTCAGCAAACCAGGAAACCTATAAACAGTTGGCACATAAAAAGTTAGCAAACAAATGACCATCATACCACACTACAATCTATACATTATCCCCCCCCCCCCCAGCTTCCAGTTTGTGTCTCTTCCCCAATACCTAAATCAAAATCCAAAACAAAAACTTAAGGATCATGCATGTTAGACTGCAGAAAGTGTAGTGTACTGATTTCACTGCAAGACTTAACATAACTGAGTCCGGAAGTATGATTTTGTAACTGCATGCTGGATTTCTCTTTAAAAAATGCACCATTAAATCAAAGTTCGATATGTATCACATTTACAAAAGAACTAAAATAGCTCTGGTGAGTGATAAGATTTGTTTGGAACCATACTAAAATAGAGTTCTCCAAGCATCAAGCCATTTTCTGTCAAACTAGTTTGAAGCCTATACTATCTAACCAAGAATCCAAAACCGCAGCCAAAGCAGAACAGTACAAAGTAAGATGTTTCCACTCCCAATTAAAGATGTTAGGTAGTCCACTCTCACCTTCATTTTTACATATGGGTTTGGAGCCGATCCTTGGCTCCGACTCGGCCGATTTTTAAGCTCGAAGACTTCTGGTTGTATATAGGTCTTTACTTTAATTGTCCTGTGGTCTTGTTTGACCTTAGTAGTAGTATCCTGTGTACCAGTAGTTAGGCGCAATTGCGCTTTTTTTGCCTAGATCGTTAGTTTTAGCAGTTTTGCCATTCTCAATCAACAGGAGCTCTACTGCTAACTGGTTGATTGCTAACTTGTGGTCTTTGGTGGGGATCCGCTAAGTCTTACTTAGGATTGCGGTTGCAAAGTTTTTCCTGTTTTATTGAACGTGTGTGTGTGTGTGTGTGTGTGTGTGTGTGTGTGTGTGTGTGTGTGTGTGTGTGTGTGTGGTGTATAGTGTATACTTGGTCTGTTTGAGTTAGAAGACCCAGTTCTTTTACACAGGGCTAGGCCAGTTTAACTTAGAGGACCTAGTCCTCATGTAACCCTATTATTTGTAATTTTCATTGAAAATTTTCCTGGGTGACTGAATCTCTGTGTCTATCTGTTACAAAAAAACTTGGTCTCTTTTTAGTTGAAAGACCCAGTTTTCTCTTACACCAGTCCTTGTGTAATTCTTCTGTAGGGCTAGGCCCGTTTTAGTTAGAGGACCTAGTCCTCAATTATTCTCTATTTCTCCTCTGGTTCTGCTTGCGTGTCTGCAATGTCTAAGGATAGCAAGGAGCATAAACCCTCTGGGTTCAAAAAAATGCATGAAATGCTCCCAGAAAATGTCATTAACGAATGGCCACAGTAGCTGTGTCTACTGTTTGGGAGCCATCCATTTGCAGGAATCATGTTTGTTCTGTCAAGCTTTCTCTCCTAGAGTGTTGCAGGAGAGAAAGAACAAGCTGATACTCGGGGGGGGGGGGGGGGTCTTCTGAAGCCAACCTTCGAGGAAACCTTATCTGGTTCGTTGGCCTCTTCTTCTAAGTCTTCAAAATCCAGATCTAACTCCAAATCAAAAGCTTCAAAAAGGCCTTCTCTGGCACCGGCTGGTGTCTTGGAGCCGCCTTCCAAATTAACAAAATCTGTCTCCTTGACTCCCCAGTCTTCGGAGCCGAAGGAGAGCACCATAGTTTCAGAGTCGGTCACAGGTGCTTCGGTGCCGACTGCTGAACCTTTGGAAATAGTTAACTCTACTGCTCGGAGCCGGTCTGTAGAATCCCTACCGGTTTCCTTGCTGATCAAATCTCCAGTGCCTGCTAGGTCGAGATCCCCAACTTTATCTTCCAGATCTTCCAGGAGCCTTTCGGAAGAAAATGTGGAGAGGGAAGTACTGAGACTCCTGAAGTCGTCTGCCGGCTCCCTTTGCTGCTGCATTGGAGCCGAGTTCGGTTCCGTCTGTTGTGTCCAGGGTCCGAAGCTCTTCTGTCGGCGCCAATGAGGAGGGTTTGAATCGATCTTCTTCGGTTCTGAGCCTTCCTGTCGGTGCTTCCGCCAGGGTGAGCTCGGACCCTGCATCTATCTCGGAGCCGATGGCTCGGGCTTCGGCACCATCCTTTGTCTCCTCGGAGTGGGGAGGGTCTTCGGAGCCAGAGAGGTCGGCTTTTGAGGTGATGAAGGGTGTGATGTCTCAATCTACAGCCCCTGCCAGTGGTACAAGCACTCTTCCAATGGGCTCCCACTTCGGTCTCAGTACCTACTCTCTCCGGAGACAGCAGAGACCCGCAGCTTCAGGAGCCACTGGCTGGTGGTCCCCACTCTTCCGAGGCCTCCCCAGAAGGTCCCTTCAAGGAGCCTCCTCAGAAGAGGGTATGCAAGGGGAAGCATAATGACTCCCAGGATGAGTTTCTGACATCGCACACTGACCTCGAGGAGTCGGAGGGGTCCCCTAAATCGTCCTCTGATGTCTCCTTTGTGGACATCCTGGAGATCGTTAAACAGAGGTGCAATTGGTCCACTGTCAACCCTTCTGATGAGTTGGTGTACCTGAAGGCTTTCGGGTCTCAGCCCTTTGCCTCTTGGGTGTCTCCACCTTTCAACAAACTAATGGAGCTGGTTAGTCGGAAGGTGTGGGATACTCCCAATGCCATGGAGCCAGTTCCCAGAAGAGCAAGTAAGTTCCTGTCTGCCCTTCCTGGAAAAGAATTCTTGTCTAAGGGCGTTCCTGTAGATGCCATGGTGGTGGCGGCGGCCACAAAGGAGATGGTGGAGACTTCTTCCTCTCTTCATCCACCAAACAAGGAGTCTCGACAGATGGACAGATTTGGGAAGCGTGTATTTAGTTCAGCGGCATTTACACTTCAATCTCTGAACTATCTTACCCACTTCACGAGATTGCAAAGGGATCTCCTCAAGGAGTTAGGAGATACCATACAGGGTGCCTGACCTGAGGGAGTCCCTGATAGGATCTCTGCTTAGTTGTCCACCCTATATTTGGTAGTTAACTCCTCCATGCGGCTCATCTTCCATGCGTGTGATGGAGCGAGCAGAGCAGCGGTTTCAAGAGTTGCCCTTAGGCACCACTCTTGGATGTGCTTGTGTAATTTTGCGGAGCCTTTGAAGTCCACCTTCACCAACGCCCCGTTTGATGGTTCCTCCTTGTTTGGTCCCAAGGTGAAAGAAACAGTGTGAGCAGGAAGGAAAGACTTTCTCTGCTGTGGGAGTCTGTTTCACCGTTCTTTCTAGACCATACCCCAAAGGTCAAAGGGGAGGTAAAATGTGGTTCAAAAAGTCCCAGAGGGTCTTTCCAGACACATACAGTGAATCCTCCTTCAGAGGCAGAGGAGGAGGAAATTGTAGACGTTGCCCTAGAGGCAGGGGTGGTCTGCAATACCAGCAAGGCCATGATTCCTTTAGAGGGCGGCCTTATCATGGATTCTTCAACTTCTTGGAACGATGGCCTCAACCATTCTGTGTTAATACCTTTAGCCAGGTTGCACATGAGAATCCTTCAATGGCTCCTGTTCTCCCAGTGGTCATTCCAGTATCTACCGCTGAGTCACCCTATCCTGCTGACGGAATCATTTGTGGATAGCCCCCAACAACTTGTTCACGGGAGCTCCCTTTTTGCCTCCCCAACCCGTTGCCACTGTGACCACAGATGCCTCCCAGGTCGGGTGGGGGGGGGGTTATCTTGGCAGGACTGTCCACAGCACATGGCAAGAACACGAGGCTCATCTGCATATCACAGTTCTGGAGATGAGGGCAGTGCTTCTGGCATTGCAAGCACTTCTGGACCTTCTTCCTCCAGGGACGATTGCGATACAATCGGACAACATGTCGATTGTGTGGTATATCAACAAACAGGGCGGTACCAGATCTTACCCACTCTGTCGAGAGGTCATGCGAGTTTGGGAATGGGCGATTTCTTCCCAGAGCTTTTTGGTGGCAACACACATTCTGGGGATAACCGACGTGATAGCTGACAAGCTAAGCCGGGCAATCTTACTGCCTCAGGAGTGTTCTCTGAAACGGGAAATAGTGGAACAGATTTTCCGAAAATGGGGACAACCTTGCTGTGACCTTTTTGCCAGCCCAGTCAATGCCAAGTGCAGCAGTTATTTTTCCCTAATTCCCCCTCTGGAAGAAACGCCCAGAGACGCTCTGGTCCACGATTGGCCCACGGGACTTCTATATGCCTTTCTTCCATATTCCCTCTTATCCCCAAAGTGATTCAGAAAGCCAATCAGCTGGGACGCAAGTTGATCCTCATTGCTCCTTACTGGCCTCATCAGGTCTGGTTCCCCTTCCTCGAGCCTCTTCTGGACGATCCTTGGATTCTGGACCTAGTTCCAAATCTGTTGACCCACATGTCGTGTTCTCTACACCTCTCTCTCCACACCCTCAAATTGACAGCTTGGCTGCTCCAGTTCCATCTCTAGTCAGGCTTCATGATGTTTCTTCATCAGTGTCCCATATTCTCTTATCCTCGCATAAACTCTCAAACAGAAGGCTGTATGACAGTAAATGGAAAGGTTTTTCTATTTGGGCACAGAAAATGAAAGTGGATCCTTACACCGCTCCCATTCCTGTGATTCTGGAATTCCTTTTGGAGCTTTTCAGCAGGGATCTGCCGCGGCCACCATCAAAGTACAATTGGCAGCAATCTTTCATTTTTATTTAGGGTATCCAATGTCAACCTTATGTCTCATAAGCTATGCAAGACTTTCTTGAGAGGAGCCACTTTACTGAGACCACCATTACAAGAACCTGTGGCTTCTTGGGACTTAAATTTTGTGTTGTCCAGATTGACATCCCCTCCCTTTGAACTGTCTCATTCATCTTCTTTAAAATATTTGTCTTGGAAGACTGTGTTTTTAGTAGCTGTTACATCAGCCAGACGTGCATCTGAGCTACAAGCCCTGTCTATTAAGCCACCTTATTTAGTCTTTCATAAAGACAGGGTTTGTTTACATACCAACCCTTCGTTTGTTCCCAAAGTGTTCTTCTGCCACATTAAATCAGTCCATTGAGCTTCCAGTTTTCTTTCCCAGTCATTGTAATGCAGCTGAATATCATTTCCACCAGCTGGATGTTCATAGACAGCTACGTTTTTATTTGCAACGGACCACCGATTTTAGAAGTCAGACCAGTTATTCATTTCTTTTTCCGACTCCAGATTAGGCTTACCAGTTTCTAAGGTGACATTGTCTAACTGGATTTCTAGTTGCATAGCCTTCATCTACAGTTAGGAGGGCAGACCTTTACCCCACAGGATCAAGGCTTACTCTACCAGGTCTCTGTCTACCTCTGCAGCCTTTCAAGCCAGGGTACCACTTGATCATATCTGTGCAGCAGCTACGTGGGCTACCCCTCACACCTTTACTACTCATAAGTTGGATTTGGCTTCTAGGGATAGAGCATCCTTTGGCTCCACGGTGCTCAGGAGTATTTTCCAATGAGCCACCCAAGAATAAGGTGCTAGAGATGCTGTCCCATATGTAAAAATGAAGGTGAGATTGGACTACCTAACATAAAGAAGTTATGTACTCACCATAACGTTCCATGTTGGTAGTCCATCTCACCCTTCATTTTTACCAACCCGCCCTCCTGCCCCCATCCTGGAAGATTAATTTTCTTGGTTGGTGACCCTGTAGTATTGGTTTGTTGGTTAGGGTTTTTTTTTTTCTGTTTCTAGTGAGCAGCAAACAAGATCTGGGGATTGCAGTGGTAGACCATGGGATACCTGCTTAGCCACGAGCCAACCAGAAGTCTTCGAGTTTAAAAATCGTCCGAATCGGAGCTGAGGATTGGCTCCAAACCCATATGTAAAAATGAAGGGTGAGATTGGACTACCAACATGGAACGTTATGGTGAGTACATAACTTCGTTTTTGCAAGCCTACTCAAAACAGATGGCTTACTGAAGAATTAAGAGGCCTAAGGTCTAGTCATTATGGAAACATCACATGTTATGTAGTCCTATCTCGCCGTAATTCTTGTTGGATGGGGTTCAGAACCGATGCAAAAGCTAGAGAGCTTCTACTGGCTCGAGGCTAACCCCTATCCCTTGGTGCCTCACGGCAAATCCCCAGATCTCGTTTGCCGTGAAAGCTTCGAGGTTGTCTCCATTACTGGCTCGTTGGCTAAGTAGAAGATTTTTTGCTAAATCTTGTATTTTCTCCACCTTTTTCTTCAGCTTTACTCTTTTTTTATAGTTAGTAGTCTTTCTTGTGTGATTGTATTGAGTGCTTGACCCCTGTTTCCCCCTCCCCATAGGATTGTACGACCGTTTTTAGTTAGAGGGCCGTAGTTGCCCATTTAAATTAGAAGGCTTTTCCTCCCTGAGTGTTTCTATTTTTTTTAAAAAAAAGAAAAGAAATCCTCTACTTTCGTAACTTTACTGTTTGTTAGTATTGTTATTTTAGTTAGCACTATTGTTTTTTGTGTTTGTTAGCTGGTTTTTGTCAGCATGTCTAAGGAAAAAGACAGAGAACACAAGGAACACCACACCTCGGGGTTCAGAAAATGTGATAAATGTTCACAGAAGATGTCACTGACAGAGTCACACTAGCTGTGTGTACTGCCTAGGCAAAGCTCACTTGCAAGAACCCTGTACTTTTTGCCATGCCTTCAGTACTAGGGTTCTTAATGAGAGAAAATGCAAGGTAATAGGGAGACTCATGACCAGTTCCTTCCAGGAACAGCTGGAACTTGGTCAGACAGCTCCCAAGACTGCCAAAAAAAAATCTTAGGCTCCAGCTTCAGAGCCGTCCAAAAATTCCAAAGTGACAGAGCCAAGGAGTTCTGGCTTCACTTCCTCTGTTTCAGTGCCATCAGTCTCTTTGGTGCCGAAGCAACCTTTGGTACCGAGACAATTACCAGATATTAACCCTGTTTCACCTACTTTGAGGTCTCCCATATTAAAGAGGAGGAGATCTTCTGTTTCCACCCGCTCCTCCAGGACACTTTCAGATGAGGACATCGAGCGGATGGTGAAGAGGGTGCTCTCTGACCCGGCTCTGGCAAAAAAATTGGCCCCTCCGGACCCAAAGGCTTCAGAGCTACTCCATGTACAATCCACTGCTCCTCCACCGACTGCTTCGCTCTCAGAGCCAAAAACTTCGGGTTCTTTGATGTTGGATCCTTCGTTTCCGAGAATTCTCCCCGCTTCCTCGGAACCGATAACTCTATCCTCACCTGCTCGGTCTGGAGCCGAGGGATCTGAGAGCCAACTCTCTCGAGTCGACTCCGAGGGGGATAGTCACCCTGGGTTCTCTTTGGAACTGACCCTCCCTCTTGGTGCTTCGGCTCGACTCAACTCAGTTCCCACATCTGCTTCAGAGTCATTCTCCCTTGCTCAGAGCCAACCATCCGTCTCCTCGAAGCGGAGATCATCTTTGGAGCGGGGAGGAAAGGCCTTCGAAGCAATAGAGAAAGCTTTGTCCACTGCAAAAGCCATACCTTTGGACCTGATGTCCCACCAGCAGTCGGCAGCAACCTCTTCTCTCCCATGGCCTCACAGCGTAGGGAAACAGAGACTCAAGCAGCTCCCATTGGAGGTGTCCCCTCTTCCGAGACCTCCCCAGATTATCCCACTGGAGAGCTCCCTCTGAAGAGATTTTGTAAGACGAAGCATGTTGACTCACCTGAGTCTGTCACGTCTGACATGGATTTGGAGGAATCAGAAGGGTCCCCTAGATCCCCCTTTGAGGATGTCTCCTTTTCTGACATCCTAGAAATCCTTAGAAAGAGGGGTGATTGGAAGACCTCTAACCCTACTGAAGGTGAATCAGTCTATCTTGAGGCCTATGGTTCCCAACCTTCCACCTCCTGGGTGACACCACCTTATGACCAGCTCTTGGGGGGTATATCGAGGAAAGCCTGGACCTCCCCAAAGTGGAGCATGTCCCAAGGAGGCCAGACAAATTTATAACTGCACCAGAAGATAAGCCCTTTCTTTCCAAAGGGGTTCCCGTTGATGCTATGGTGGTAGCAGCAGCCACCAAGAAGGAGTTGTCCTAGGCATCTTCTAATATCCATCCTCCTAATAAGGAGTACAGGACGATGGATAGATATGGAAAGTGTGCCGTCTCTTCAGCAGCATTTACCTTGAGATCGCTGAATTACCTTTCCCATTTTACTGTACTTCAGAGGGATCTCCTGAAGGAGTTGGGAGATGCCCTTCAGGGTTCAGTAGCTTTGGGATCCACGGATAAGGTTTCTGCGCAGCTCTCCACCCTTACATCGATGGCTAAGGCTTCAATGAAGTTGATTTCCTATGTAACAGATGGAGCGGGCAGGGCAGCCGCAGCAGGAATCTCTCTTAGGAGGCATTCTTGGATGCGTCTCTGTAACTTCACGGAATCCTTTAAGTCTTCCTTCACCAGCGTCCCCTTTGATGGTTCAACTCTTTTTGGACCTCAGGTCAAAGAGACCTTGACCAGGTGCGAGCAGGAAGGGAAAACCTTATCTGCCATCTGAGTCCATTTCTCCCTTCCTTCTAGACCCTATCCCAAGGGTCTAACAGGAGGAAAACGTGGTTCTGCAAATCCCAAAAAGGTTTCCCTCAGGCACAAGGTCAACCCTCCCGTAGGGGCAGAGGGGGAGGATACAACGGACAATGCTGTCCTCGCGACAGAGGAGGTCTGCAACACCAGGGAGATAGAGAAACTTTTTCTGATTGTCCCTTCCATCGCCCCTGAGGGGTTGCCCGACTTTCCATCTCTGGAGGCAATCGAGGGTCGTCTATCTCTGTACTCAAGTGCCTGGCTAAACATTTCACAAGATTGTTGGGTACAAACCATAATATCCAGAGGTTGCCTGATTCCCTTTGTTTCCGATCCCCTGGTAAACTGGTCTATACCAGACATGCCACCCATTCAACTAGACTGTGCAACATCAGAGGTCATCTCGTTGCTGCGAGAGTCATCCAAGAAGTCCCCACAGAGCAAATAGGATCCAGAACTTACGATTCTTTTTAGTTCCAAAAAAGACGGGACTGGAGATAAATTCTAGATCTCAGCAAACTCAACAAGTCTGTAAAGAAATCGAAGTTCCGAATAATCACTCTGCAGTCAATATTTCCCTTTATCGGGAAAGACGATTGGATGTGCTCAATAGATCTTCAGGACGCGTACTCCCACATCAAAATGGACAGGTGCTCCAGAAGACACATGCTTTTGGCTGGGAGCCAGTCATTTTCAGTTTCGAACACTGCCCTTTGGCCTCACTACAGCCCCCAAAGTGTTCACCAAATGCATGGCAGTGGTAACGGCTCACCTGAGATGTCAAGGATTCCAGGTGTTTTCATACCTAGACAACTGGCTCCTCACTGCTACCACCAAGCATCAACTGATTAGAACCAGGGACGAGACTCTATCCTTGTGCACCAGATTGGACATTGCAGTAAACCTAAAAAAAATCAGCCTGATCTCCATCACAGCACATTGTATTCTTAGGCTCAGAAATAGACTCAACCACCATGACAGCAAGACTAACACCAGAAAGAGTAGAATCATTATGCAACCAAGTCAGATCTTTGCTAAACAGTCACAAAGTTCAGGCCAGAGTGGTCCTTCAAGTCCTAGGGACTATGGCTTCCTCCATTCTCTTAGTTCCCCTAGCCCGTCTGTACATGAGACTACTTCAGTAGCTACTATTTGCCCTGTGGTCAATGCAGGATCTTCCCCTGTCTCATCAGATTCTCATCACAAACACCTGCAAGAAGGACCTGACATGGTGGTTGCATACGGAACAACTTCTGTTAGGTCACCCACTTGTTCCTCCTCAAGAAAATGCAGTTTTGACCATGGACGCCTCCCAGATAGGGTGAGAGGGCATTGTCTGGGAATGATGGTCTAAAGTACTTGGCAGAACCACGAGAACCACTTGCACATCAATGTTCTGGAGATGAGAGCGGTGCTGTATGCGTTACAAGCACTTCACAGTTCTCTTCCCACTGGGACAATTGAGATTCAATCAGACAACATGTCTGTAGTGTGGTACATAAACAAGCAAGGGGGAACCAAATCTTAACCGCCTTGTCGAGAGGCCTTAAGAGTCTGGAAATGGGTGATGGACACTCAACGCTTTCTGGTAGCAATGCACATCCTGAGGAAGTCCAATGTGATAGCAGACGAACTCAGTCGAGCAGTCCTCATGCCTCACGAGTGGTCCCTGAATTCAAAAGTTGCGAAAGAGATCTTTCACAAATGGGGCCAGCCTTGCTGCGACCTATTCGCCATCTACCTGAACACCAAATGCAGCAGCTACTTTGCCCTAATTCCCCATCCGGGGATGTCACCCAGGGATGCTGTAGTCCAAGATTGGCCTGCGGGACTCCTTTATGCCTTCCCACCTTATCCGCTCATTCCGAAAGTGATGCAGAAAGCAAAACAGTTGGAGTACCCTAATCCTCATTGCTCCTTACTGGCCTCGTCAAGTCTGGTTTCCCTTCCTGTGGCCCTACCTCTTGGAGGAAACATGGATTCTGGAGCCATCTCCAGACCTCCTGATTCATCAATTGGGAGGCTTAGATCCCTATACAGCTCCTATAGAATCTATTTTGTCCTTCCTTGCATCCCTCTTTCATGAAGGAGCCGCGGCTGCTAAGGTTAGAGTTCAGTTAGCTGCCATCTCTAGTTACCATTTCGGCTACATGGGAAATCCCATCATGTCCCACTCTTTGTGCAAAACCTTTTTGAAGGGGCGGGGGGGGGGGGTCCTTCTCAGACCTCCAATCAAACAACCTCCAGAACCCTGGGATCTAAACTTAGTACTCGCATCTTTAATTTCTTCCCCCTTTGAACCCTCTTATTCATCGGATCTGAAATTATTATCTTGGAAAACACTATTTCTAGTAGCTATAACTTCTGCTAGGAGAGTCTCAGAATTACAAGCTCTTACTATTCAACCTCCTTACATTGTTTTCCACAAGGATAGAGTCTCACTTAGAACTAACCCTTCCTTTCTTCCCAAGGTATGTTCAGAGCATAATCTTAACACCACTGTTGAGCTACTAGTGTTTTTTTCTGAATCATTCTAATAAAACTGAATACAGGTTACACCAGTTAGACATCCATAGAATTCTCAGGTTTTACCTACACAGGACTATCAGATCAATTATTTGTTTCCTTTTCAGACAAAAAGGAAGGCTTGCCTGTTTCTAAGGTTACCCTCTCAAAATGGCTTTCAGATTCCATCTCCTTTGCTTATCAGACTGCTGGCAAACGGTTACCCAACAAAGCAAAAGGCCACTCAAGAAGGGCAGTATCAACTTCATGGGCCTTTAGATCTAGGCTCCCAATTGATACCATTTGTGCAGCAGCTACTTGGGCAACCTTTGTCACTCATTACAAATTGGATTTGGCCTCCCCCGGGACAGGTCATCCTTTGGGTCCACTGTGCTGAAGAGTCTCTTCGCTTGAGCCACCCGGGATAAAGGTGCTAGGGATGCTGTCCCATCCAGCAAGAATTACGATGAGATAGGACTACATAACATAAAGAAGTTATGTACTTACCATAAGGTTCCATGTTTGTAGTCCATCTCGCATACATTCTTGTGTCCCACCCTCCTGCCCCCTTCCTATTCCTGGAGGATCTGGTGGACTACACTTATGCTGTCTGACCTGGTTGTAGTTGTTTGTCCATCTTGCATGGATAGTGTTACACAATGTTGTGTCTGTAGGTACACAGTTATTGGTAGTTTTCATAACTATTATGTACTTATTCCTTTCTTGCAAATAAGATCTGGGGATTTGCCGTTAGGCACCATGGGATTAGGGGTTAGCCTCGAGCCAGTAAAAGCTCTCGAGCTTTAGTATCGGCCAAGTTGGAGCCGAATATCTGCTCCGAACCCCATCCAGCAAGAATGTAGGTGAGATGGACTACAAACATGGAACGTTATAGTAAGTACATAACTTCTTTTTATTAGAGTCAAGTGAAGCTCATTAACCTGCATAACCTATCAAAAAAATAAATAAATTGAGCATCCCAAAGCCAACTAATGGCACTTCAAAAGAATACACACTGATCAAGTCCTAAAAAAAATCTGGGTGCAAGTCAATCAGATAATAGGAAGGAAAAGTCCTCACAATAATACCAATAACCGTAACGGGAAACACTTGTGCCACATCAGTCAATTACTCTTGACAATTACAATGCCATGATAACTATCCTAATCGTAAGGAGTAGGTCAAAAATTAAAACAGCTAGGTGCACAAGACCCATGATAAAAAAGTGCCCAATCCTGGTAGGCGCACTGATGCCAGGACTGGAAAAATGATTGTGTAGAATCCTCACCTCAAAATACAGAAACAGTCCTACAGTGAGGCCAGGCCAGGCCCAGGGGGGAGGATGGACCCCCCCCCTTGTTGTAGAAGGAAGTAGCAGTCCACAGAAATCACAAAAATTGATAGGCCAAAGAAGAGCCATAAAGATGATAGAGTGGACTAATGAGAATAAGAAAGAAATTATGTATTGTTGCTATTATGCAAAAAAAAACCCTGAATTTCTGGACACAACATATGCAAAAAGATTGAGATAAGTTTGAAGAAAGAAAAATACTTCTGCAAGAAAAACTATCAGAAGCTTCAAAGAAAAATTTGGGGTCATTAATACAACAGATTTTTGAAAAACAGTATATAGATCAAGAAACTTTGAAGGCAGCCCCAAAGATATTTGAAGAGAAATACAGGCAAAGGCATGTCCATGAGATTCATGTGATATAACAGAAGTAAACAGGATATATTACTGTGCAGCTAAGTTAATAACTGATAAAGTTCTACCACAAGAACACAGGGTAGTGAAGGAGAGAGAGGGGAGAAATTGAATGCCATCATGGAAGTATCGAATAGAGAAAACTGTAAAGCAACTAAGACAAGAAATGTTGGTACTTGCGTATTATCGCAACCACATTTTTGCGGTAATGCTGGTTGCTTCTGTTTAGGTGAAGAAATAGTAATAAACTTTTATAAAGTTTAAGAATATGTTTCTGTAATGTTTTTAAGTTTTAGGAATGTTTGACATTCAAACCGCTGAGAAAATAAGTGTTGAAAATAGGTTTCACGTTTTATCACTAACAAGTCATGTCAGTTAAGCATGTCTCATACTACTTCATGTGCATTCCTTTTCTCATGCCATCAATTGTAGTCAAAGCAATCCACGTCATCTCTGCTTTGTACGCAGAAAAGCATTACAACACCAACTAAACAATCCATATCTCTAGAGTCGTAACACATACTAAAATCAATGCAATTAAAACCGACATTGCACTAAAAAGAGAAACATCAGTACATAAAAGCAAAGCATTACTGTCCACTTATAACAACATTTACTGAAGTATGTTTCCTTTTTCCTAACAACCTTTCATTATATTGTATGAACAAGTTTAACCATTAAATACTTTGCCTAAATTACTTTGCATGTGCCCCGTTTTTTTTTCTTTTCAACTAAAACGTTCAGTTAAAATAAGGTAAACCTGAAGAATAATCCTTTTGACTTGTGTCCCATTTCTTCTTTTAAGTAATAAGTCCAAAAATAAAGTAAAGCTGAAAAATAAATCTCAGGAAAGCTCCTCACATCGTACGTTAAGTCCCACAGTCCTTTCATGCCACCATATGTACACATACAACCACTGTTATCGCTGAATTAAACGCTCAACGTCTTTACACCATGCTACCCACAACTCTTAAAATTGTACATGCTAATCGTTTATAAAAAGCACCACCAATATCCCAGCAAACTTTATAACAGTTTACGCTTCCCTCTTACACTTCATTTTTGTTATTAAAGTAAACGTCAAAAAGATATACCATATCACAAAATGTGGTTGCGATAATACGCAAGTACCGAAATGTCACCATTAGAAGAGTGTAGAAGAGGGAACAGATCAGCAAAAATACTCCGAAAGATAGACGTGATAAAAGCAATGCACAGTATTAGAACAGATCAGGGTCTATCATGCACTATTGCAATTAATAAACTAAAAATCTCAGCAGAGGCTTAAAAACTTAGAAGATGCATAGACAGATGTAAAGGAAAAGTACAAAATAAGCAATTTATTGATGATCCAAAAATGTTTTATAGACAATTGGGAAATAAGGTAAAAGAAATTGAAAGACCACCAAAAAAAGAAGAAATGGATACATTTTGGAGAAATAGCTATGAAGATCATGTGGAGCATTACAAAGATGCTAAATGGATAGAAGTAAAATGATAATAAGTTTAAAGGTGCAGGATATGAAATGGCATGAAGTAACAACCAGACAGACTGAAATAAAGTTAAGAAAAGCCTCTACTTGGAAAACCCCAGATGCAGTCCCTAACTTCTGGTTAAAATTATTAACATCTTTGCACAAGGATTTAGCCATGAGTAATTATGATTTATATGCGCACCCCGAACAGACACCAACCTGGCTAACAACAGGAAAAGCAATGCTCCTATTTAAGAGTGAACTTGCAAGCTACCCTAAAAAGTATAGACCAGTATAACTTGCCTTCCAACGATGTATAAACTGTAAACTGGAATTGTTGCAAACAGAGGTTATAGTCATTTAGAATAAAACTCAATTATGGCAACAGAAAAAAAGGGCAATAAAAAGGCAAAATGGAACAAAGGATCATTTGTTGTTAAATAAAGTCATAGCGGAGAACTGTAAAAAAGGGCAAGAATGTAAGGCCTGGATTGACTGCAGAAAAGCATTTGATAGTATCCCACATTCATGGATTAAAAACAGTGCTTAAAATGTATAAGATACACCCTACACTGATTGATTACATTACAGTGACCATGAAACAGTGGCAGACCACTTTGCAATTAAGCCATGATAAAGGGCAACTTATTATTCCAGGGATAAAAATCCAAAGGGGGATATTCCTGGGTGACTCTCTGGCACTGCTGCTATTCTGCCTTGCCCTTAATCCATTAAGCTGTCTACTTAACAGCTTAGGTCATGGCTATAATGTGGCTCTTAGAAAACAACAAAGTGCAAAGACTTCTCATCTTCTCTTTGTTGATGATTTCAAATCAGATGAGGAACTGAAATCACAACTGCAAGTTGTCAAAACTTTATCAGATGATATAAGAATGTCATTTGGTCTTGATGTGCAAAAGCAACCTTTAAATCGAAAAAACTGCAGCACCAAGAAAACATCAGTTTGGGACAAGAATGTGATACAAAAGAACTTGAACAAGAGGGTATAAATATTTGGGAATTGATGAAGAATCAACAATAAAACGTGAACAAACGTGAATAAAACTTAGTGTGGAGTTCTTCAGAAGACTTAAATTAATCCTGAAAACAGCTTTGACATCTAGTAACAAAATCCAAGCTATAAACAAATTTGCTGTTCCTGTCCAGCGATTGACTGGCCCCAAAATGTGCTGGATAGATTAGAAAGGAAAACAAGATGGATGCTTCATGCTCACCAAATGATTTATAAAAAGCGGTGCATACCAAGAGTATATATTTCCTGTGGGCAAACATACTTCAACTTAAAGAAACCCAGAGGAAAAGTCCCAACAATCCCCCACAAATGGACACAACTTGGAGAGCTGCTGCATTCATCTGTGAATTTTACCACCACCTATTTAGCTACATAGAAAAGCCAGTACTACTCTGCCCTAAATATGTTGGAAAATTCAAGTAAATCCTTTCTAGTGGAAAGATCACATTAACCTGTATAAGAAAATTACAAATACAGTGAAAAGTAGCAAGAAATCCCCATCTTCTTCCTAAACGCTTCACTGAAACCTGTCAACAGGGAACTTAAGATTACTAAAAGAAAATGTAAAGCAGCATGGAAGCTTAAGATCATTAAATTCCTAAGGAAACTATAAGTCTTTCCTCAGTTATGTCAAGAAATGCAGGAGTAATGTCAAAAATAAAATTACCTGTTCTGTTATAATATCACATATTCTGATCCTAAGGTTATAGCCAAAATATTGGCAGATAAATTCCGTGCAAACTTTACCCCAGCTGCCCACAAAGGTGTCCAACTATCCCTGAAAATATATTCTTGAGATCACTGGAACAAGTTTCAGAATCCATGTGAAAGGCTAATTATGACACATCTATGGAAACAGACTACATATCATGCATTTTTTATCTGTGCTTAACTATACACTGTCCAAGTGTTCAACTTCAAACTCATGATACCTGAGGAATAGAAACTGTGACCCTTACCAAGACGGTCATTCTACAGACCTCAGTAATTGTAGACCTATCAACTTCAGCAGTCATATATATATATATATATATATATATTTATATCTATATATATATATATATATATATATATATATATATATCTATATATATATATATATATATCTATATATATATATCTATATATATATATATATAATCTATGAAGTCTTGGAAGTTGTCATAGCAAAACTCATTAATGTGGAAATAAACAGCTTGACTGATTTAGGCCCCAGTCAGTTTGGTTTTGTAAAGGGCAACTCCCATCTCCTAACACTAGTAAGCTTCTTTGAAAGTGTAACAGAAGTTGTGGACATAGGTCACTGACTGCATGCTACTTATCTCAACTTAGCTAAAGACTTTTGACGCTGTCCCCAGTGCTCATATTACAGCAAAATTAGGTAAGCTTAATGTAAACCATATATTATCCCTTGGAGTACAGATTGGATAACCAACAAATCCCAAGATGTGAAAGAATGTACTCCTGTTCATACAGACAAAAAAGACCTGGGTACTTACGTGGGCAACTCTCTCTTTCTCTCATATGCCATCTTCATGTTTACACTATAACCAAGAAGTCTTTCTGTCTTGTACAATTACTATTCCAGGGAATCACTTCCACTTAAAGGGAAGACATCATATTGCTGTTTTCTTAGCTTGTTAGACTGATCATTGAATAAAATGCCTGTTTATTATGTGCAAATCTAAGTACATTGGAGCAAAGGATGTGCAACCAAGAAAGTTAAAGGCTTTAACTCTTCAAGTATTAAGAACTTGAAAAGGAAGACAGGAACCTTTAGGTGTAAACATTTAAAGGTGTATATGGCTAATCATCATACAGTCTCCATGATCCCTGGCCTAGTATTGTTCATTTTCGTATATCCATTACATTCTGACTGAAAACAGTGTTTTTTTATTCTCAGATATCACTCAGATTAATGAAGCAGTTCACAGAAGCATGTTTGATATTATTAGACTGTGAAGAGTCCAAAGAAATAAGGTAGTGCACAGTATCACTTATAATCACACTATAAACACTTGCATTTAGGTAGAGCAATGCAATCAAATATTTCAGACAGGGCAGCACCATTTCATAATTCACGTCATAATTACACTGTAGTTTCTTGCAGATCAGAGGAGTTATTGTAGTAAAATGTCACAAGCAAAGTAGCACCATTTTGTAGGAAACAATTTGTGTGCAACAAGACCTCTGCTCTCAGTAATTAACAAATCACAGACTACTCCAGATGAAATACACTAGCAATGAATTATTTTCAAAATTCGATCCAAGTTGTGTTTGGGCTGCAGTTTACCTAAGCATGTCCCTATCTCACTGATGATCACCAATGGTTGATTGGGTTATGGGGGTTAAATGAACAGCATACCTGACCTCCTACCAAGTGGAAAGAGGCAGTTAAGCTGAGAAGTCACTTTTCTTCCCCAAGAAACCCTATTTCCTTAAAAATATCAGTGGATACCAGGTAATCACAATAGATGTGTGAAGTTCAGGTTCCACAAATGGAGCATGTGAAATGGTCCTGAATGGTAGGAAGGAGTGCTTTGTCATGCTATATACAGTGTTGTCACTTGAGTGGTACGTTTATCTTTACATTTATGATTCCAAATATGACTTATTAGAAATAACGCATCCAGCAGTACCATTCAGTATAAATACATGTACATAGAACTATATGAGCAGAATAACAAAATAATGTAATGCTCTGTGTCGCTTTTAAATATTCACATTGCAACTATATAGACTTAGGAAGAGAAATGTAATAAAATTGTCAAGTCAAGGCAGCACCATTTCATAATTTACTTCATAACTACATCTCAGTTGCTTCTACTTTTAGGAAGAGCAATGCAATATTCATTGCAGTCAATCTTAATCTGAACAAATGGAAAAAGTTAGCAAGGACGGTCATAGATAAACCTGTATTTGACCTCTCAAGGACAGAAAAAAAATGCAAAATAGCTTACACCTGTTATGGTGCATAACATTTGTTTACTGGGAAAAGTCAGACATAGATCCAGCGAACATTATGCTGCAGCCATGGGGAGAAATGCTACAGAGAGTCCCTGTGACGTGGGAGGAAACTGAGCACTTGGGGAGGGCATGACATGAGTGGATTTTATGGGAATGATTTTGACATTGCTCATACAACCTTTGAACATTGGCAGGATAACAGGTTTGCACTAGGGGTTTATGGAAGGGTATGAAGTGTGGAATGAAATATCTGTCATTATTTTCTAACTGCTGCCACTAAATCACTCAGAAAACTAGCACATAATGAAAAGCGGACCACTTGGATGAAGCCAACACCAACGCTTGGGGAGGGCATAACATGAGCGGATTCCTTTTTTTTTTTTTTTTTCGGAAGCACACTAGAGCAAGAAAGCTGGACAAGAGTGGTGACAATTTGAAATTGCTCATACAACCTTTGAACATTGACAGAATAACATGTTTTGCACTAGTGGTTTACGGAAGGTATGAAGTGTGGAAATTAAATCTCTGTTATGATTTTCTAACTGCAGTCACTAATCAGACAAACCAGCACATTATGAAAAACGGACCAAGAGCATACAGCATTGCTATAAGAGAAGCAAAGCTATAACAAGGCACCATATTACCTTATTCTGGATCGGGGTGAAACGGTCCATAGAAGAGAGACTCAGTTTGTTAGAGAAATACAGACAGATCTCTGGTGCAGGTCTTTCTTCAGAGAGCCGTGACTGTAGCAAAACTCCCATTTCGTGAAGTGATCAGCAAGATAAATAGAGGGATCCAACAGTAAAGTCTTTTGTATTTTCCCAGTTAGGGGTCGCCACAGCAAAACTCCGGTCCGCTAATGATTGGCAGTGGATTTTTACAATGCTGAGTTGCCAGCCCGACGCCCAACCTTCAAAGAAGGCACGCCCATTCACGCACGCACCTACCTGCATGTCTTTTAACAACACTCGACCACGGGGAGGACATGCAGACTCCATACAGAAGGTGCTCCAGCCGAGAATCGAACAGAAGAACCTCTTGCTGTGAGGCGACAATGCTAACCGTGGCCGTATAGAGGGATCCAACAGTAAATTCCACAAAAAAACAGAAAAAGAAAGGGAATTTTTACTGTTGGACCCCCAATTTATTTGCACAAAACAAAGGATTTTTAGGTCAGGGGGTAGAGGTGTTAAGCAAGTGGTGGCTTGGATTACAAGACTACTTTTAGATGCCACCGCTTGCTTGATTAAAGGCATAGAAAACTGGCTTGCTATGGAAAGGAAAGTACAGAGTGAATTGCAAGCTGATTTTCTCGGAAAACTCAAGTATGAACACCACGTAACGCCATGCTTAAAATTAAGCTGACAAGGTAACTGACAAAGTTCAGTTAATTTTTCAACTTAATTTTCAACAGTGGAGTTACTATCTGATTGCAAAGTTAATTGTGCTGGGAGAAGGTACTCTGGTGTAACAACATGCAGTTACTATCGTCTCACACTGTACTTGGATGTAACCACAGAAGCCCCATGAGATGGTAGTCAGGGTTAATGAGCTAAAAAGGCCCTTGTGGGCATTAGCCTAGTAAACAACTATGAACCTATGTACGAGGGCAAAAGACACAAATTTGCCTTGTGGGTCACACTGCAAGGAGCAGTCCCTTTTACAGTTCAGATCCCTGCAGTCCCTTTCCAGAAATTTTGTTGACAAGGGCTGCAGATTTTCTACAAGAAGACTCCGTCTCAGTCAGACAGATTTATCACTAGGCGACCTAGGCAGTTGCCTAGGGATCACCAAATTGAAGGGGTTGGCTTTGTGGGCTAGACACATTTAACTTGTTAGTAACCAAACAAAAATTTTACATTTTTTGCATCCGTGCTTTTTTTTTAAGTATGCATGCATACTGTCTGTGTGTGCATCATACGTTTTTAGTGCAAGAGATGTAAACACAGTGAAATGGGTCTTTTTGGAACAGAAGTGTACTGCTTTTCCTTGGGAGACAAGTGTTTAGCATTACAGATACTTAGAGGTAGGTGTGTGTGTGTGTGTCTGCACGCGCGAGTGCGCTCGTGCTCTTAAAACACTCTTTAGAGATGACAGGTTAGTTAATTAGCTTGCTCAGGCTCAAACAATTTACCTTCGCTATAGTGGACAAGATATTTAATCCTATACACCAACTACCAGCTAAGGAGGTCATTACAGTTTATAGTTTACAAATTTTGGTTCACTGCGTAATGGGAAAAAAATTTCAAAACTACAGGAGTGTATTTTCAGGAAGCGAGTTTCAGTGCACTTCTCGAGGAATGCGAGTTTCAGTGCACTTCTCGAGGAATGCACATTTCAATGCACTTCTCGAGGAATGCACATTTCAGTGCAGTTCTCGAGGAATGCACCTTTTAGTGCACTTCTCGAGGAATGCATGTTTCATTGCACTTCTTGAGTAATGCACGTTTCAGTGCACTTCTCGAGGAATGCCAATTTCAAGAGAAGTTTACTGCTGCTCATTCTGAGTTTGTTTTCAATGTGCAACAGTCATTGTTTGCCCTGTGGAATTTCAAAGCAGTCTTAGTAGCACAAAAGGTAGCATACTTGCCTTTGGTGCGAGTTCTGCTCCCACACCATTTAAATAGATTGCCCATACTGTACTCCGTGGTAGGTGAGTGTTGCAGTCCCAAGTGCTCATCCTTTGGATGACCTGTTAAACTGAGGCCTCACCTTTCTGTGTTAATGGTAGGTGCTGAGATCTTTTTCATCAAGCTAAGTTGTCAAAAATAGTATGGGGAAGTTCCAAAATGCCTTGACCAAATTTCCACTAGTGATATAAATACCACCAAAGTTCTCCCCTGAAAAGATGTTAGTAGCCTAGTGGGACTAACGTGGTCAGCAAAGGATATTGAAATTAAAAGGTTTAAATTAAATCCATATCTCTGCCTTCATTTCAAAAGTAAAGAAGAAGATAGTATTCATGCTAACAGTGTTGAGGAATGTTTATGGTAATGGGGAAAGGGTAGAGAAAGGCAAGTAATGGGACACCTGGATGGCTGCGGGGGAGAGTACTGGTCCATTCCCTTGCTTGTGGCCCCACTTGACCATGATTTGGCTCTGTTGACAGTCCTACAGTTGCAGTGTATGGACATAAGTCAATATCTGTCATTACCAAAAATACATAACCACTGTTTAGGCTTATTTTCACTTCAGAGATACGTTTTTGTTCCAGGTTTTAAATTGGAGTTGATAGTGTTCCAGTATAGTTCAGGATTGTGTTTTTGCTTGTGCTGTAGATTGATATAGCAGTTTTTCTTATCATATGTTTTACTTCATAAGGGACGTTTGTTATAATGTTATGGAGTGTTTAGTAGTTGCATTAGCTCTTCAGATTTTCCAGGCTTTGTCTTTGAGGTAAGTGGTTGGTTTAACATTGAGACATCCAAGGTGCTAGTATGTTTCAGTCTTTCGGATAGCAATAGAGCCAGATAATTTAGAATATTAAACAGAAATATATATCATTGAAGTAACTACCGTGTCAAGTGGTAGGTAAGTTAATGGTTTCCAATTACAACTTTTAATTAGTGTTACAAACTTGTTTACTTTGAAATGGTTCAGATTTCTGACCCAGTTAAAGGTAGTTTTTAACTTTTTGTATTTTAATATAGCAGATACTGAATGATGGCCACTTATTGCCTGACAAAATGCTAGAGGTGGTATGTGAAATTGAGGTTACTATCCAGCCAGTGAACTTTCTATGCCTGTTTGTCAGTTCTAGTTGAGAGACAAGTTAAAACATAAATGTTAATGTTTGCATTCAGTTGCTTTTCCAGTGGTCCTAATGTGCTAGTGTTCCAGTCTGTTAGTATCACCTAATGTAAAACAATTCTTGTCTTCAGTGGCAGACGATTTATGAAAGGATGTCTTCAAGTGGCAAGTGTTGGGTAGTTACATTGCTAGAAGAAATATAGATAGTAAATCTGATGTTGCCAATTTTCATTTTGTCCTCAGCTGTTGGGTTTGGTTCTGATCCTTGTATCTGACTCAGCCGGTACTTTAGCTCGTGCCAACCAAAAAATTCTGTCTCCATTCTTACCCATAATGCACCAATCCCTAACATACCCCAGATGTTGTTTGCCACTTTTCTCAATTAATCTTGCTTATCTTGAGCTCTCAAGCAATTCATTTCAAACAATAAGTGTATTAATATTTTCTTGTCAAATAATAATAATAATTAATTCTCTGTTCTTTACACTAAGTGTAACTCTTTCTTACCATAGTTGGTAGTGTTTATACTCTAATTCTTTTCTTTTTTACACTTTAATTCTTGATACCATTGTTGGTATCACTCTCTTTCTGTCCCTTTTTCCTTGTTTAAAAAAAGTCACTTTCTTTCTTATTGTTTTAGTGTGTCAGGATGTCAGGAAAAGGCCTTTCAGGTTTCAAAAAATGCCAAAATTGCAGACACAAGTTTTGTCCATTGTTCACAGTTTTTGTGTATTGCTTGGTTCCAGACCACCTATAAGTTGATTGTGATATTTGCAAAAACTTTAATCTGTGTGCAATTGCAGATAGAAAGCATAAACTTATTTTGAAGGAGTTACTTCCTGCTTTCTTTTCAGAAGCTATTGCTGGGGCTGTGTCCTCCAAATTGAAATCAAAGTAGTCTTCTACTAAGTCTCCTAATCCTTTAAGATCCTCGACTCCATCTTCCTCGGAGCCGCCAAAGAAAAAGCATAAAGGCAAAGGCTGCTTCAGTTCTTCCAACATTGGATCTGACAAAATCCTCCTCTGATCCAAGTACTTTGGATCCAAAACTATTACCTAGGACCAGATAATCTCCAAATTTGGGTCTGGTACCTTCCAGAGTACCTTCTCCCTTTTTGGAATGCCAGCACTCTAGGTCCCCATCCCTATCTTCCTCTCGTTCTTCCAGAAATTTTGCCAAAGCTGGCATGGACAGAATGATGAGATTCCTATCAGTGCAGATACAGATGGGCATCCTCACGGCTCCTACCCCTTTAGTTCAGGAAGCCTTTCCTTTTACCACTCTGCCAAATTTAGCTCCTTCTCTCATCCAACTGATTGTTTTGGAGCCCCTGGATCTGAGTCTTCCAGATCCATCTGGTTCAGATCTGAAGATATTCTTATCTTTTGATCCAAAGCTGTCTCTGAGTGCACCGGCTCAAAATTCTTTGGAATTGGATCACTCTCAGAGCTGAAATGTCATTGTCAGGTCTGAGGTGTTAGAGTTGACTGTGAAGGTTTTGGAGCTCTCTCTGCCCCACGGAACCTTGGCATTGGACAGCTCAGCTCTGACTTCCTCCTTTGGTAGATTGCCTTCGGGACAGGGAGAACCAATGGTCCATAAGCCTGGCTTCTCATCTCCATTGACTTCCATATCCCCAGAGCATTCTGCTTTTGAGGTAGTGAAGAGAGCATTCTCTACTCTGCCAGGATGGACGGATTCTACCCCCTCAGGTCTTTCCTCTGTATCTCAGATGTCTCTGCACCTTGAGCCACATCATTCTACTCCCCAGGGACAGCCAAGCTCAAAGTCTCCAGGCTACCCAGCAGGGTTTTATTATCTCTTCCTATACTTCACCAGACCATCCTACCAAAGAAGTCCCTAGGAAGAGGAAGTGCAAGAGGAGGCAGTTGGATTCCCCTCAGGAGTCAGTCACCGAGGATACTGATTTTGATATGGAGAAGGCTTCCCAAGATCACCAACTGAAGACATTTCATTTGGAGACGTTCTTGAGATCCTTAAGCAGAGGAGTGGTTGGTCCTCCAATAATAATTCCTCAGAGGAAACTGTATTCCTGGAGGCCTTTGAAGCTGGCCCTTCTACCTCATGGGTTACTCCGCCTGCTGATGAGCTTATTGACTTTATCTCTAGGCAGTCGTGAAAGCAACCTGACTCAGTTGAGACAGTCCTCAAGAGACCAAATCAGATACTGGCTCCACCAGTAGATGGGGAATTCTGGAGCAGGGGAGTGCCCGTAGATGCTATGGTCATGGTGGTGGCCACAAAGAAGGAACTTGCTGAGCATAGTTCCTGTGCCCATCCTCTAAACAGGGAGTCTAGAGCATTGGGCAGATCTGGGAAGCATATGTCTGCTTCACTGACTTTTGCCCTTAAGTCACTGAACTACTGGCACACTTTAACAAACTACAAAGGGACTTGATAAAGGTACTGTCAAAATCCCTTTCCGGGACAACTACTGCTGAGGCTCAGAATTCTGTGGGCTCACAGTTGGTTACTGCACAGTCCATTTCTAATTCGCCCATGAAGTTTATTTTACATGCAGCTGAAGGTGCCTCAAGGGTGATGGTTTAGGCATTTACATCAGGAGACTTGCCTGAATGTGTTTGTGAGATTTGGCAGAGCCCTTCAAGTCCTCATTCATGAATCCCCCCTTTGATGGCAGTTCTTTGTTTCCCCTGAAGTTAATGAGAGACACTCCAGGTAAGATAGAAAGACCCTCTCTGCAGTGGGTGTACATTTTTGACCCCCCTCAAAGATCTAGGAATTAGTGAGGCTGTTCAAAAATGTGTCTCAAAGTCCCAGGTTCCTTTCCAAGATTTATGTGCAGATGGTTCCCACAGGAGCAGAATCAGGTGTCCAGATATTCCTTCTCTGATAGACCCTACCAGTTCTCCTGAAAGAAGGCCCGATTGTCCCCCTGTGGAGGCAATTGGGGGTCAATTATCCCTGCACCAGAGAGCCTGTCTAGACATCACAAAAGGGACATGGGTGCAGAGGATCATTTCCAGAGGTTATATAATTCCTTTTTCCCCTTCTACCTCCATCTGCATACAAATTTCCTGATAGTCGATATATACATACTGTAATCGGCCTTGTCAGCGATCGAAAGTAGTTAAACCTCCCTAGCTGAACTGATAAGTCTTTCCATGGGTCAATCGCTTGTTTATTCACTATTATAGCCCAAGGGAATTCTCTTGCCTGATAGTGTGCATATGCAGTTAAACCTCACTTGCTGAGCTGATAAGATTCTGGGTCATCCGCTTGTTTAATCATTATTTAGCCTGAGGGAATTCATGCTGTAATTTGGCTTTTGCAAATATTGGTATTCTCACTTGCTACCTTATTAAGTCTCTTACGGCTTTATGCCAGCCTAATTACTCTACCCAACCTGACATTCATATAATGAGCCTATAAAGCTGGTGTAGTGCCTACACAATTTCCTCCACATGGGCAGCATCACATGTAGCCATCTCTTGTCAACTGGTATATGCCTGTGTCTTTAAATGCATGCACAAACATTATTACTGGAGCTCAATATATTGTTTTATGCCTACTAAAACAATATATTGAGCTCCAGTAATAATTGGTATATTATATTGTTTCCTACACTGTTTCATCTCAATTTGTGGCATTTATGGCCTTACTTGACCTGTTGTATTACATTGTTTCCTATATTTGTTTCTTGTGCCAAAGCATACCCTTGATATGTGTGTCTATATTTCTGAGTAAATGATTTATGTGCTTTACTTAGTACTGTATAACATATAGTGCCTGTACCCTAATTTCTTAAATAAGTCTGTGTTCTTTATACTATTTATTTTTCTTCTCTCTAACCTACCCAGCTCTTCAACTTGCTTATCCTGCTCATGGAACTAAGAACCTTCCTACCTACAATCAAGCACTCTTTATAATTATTTCCAACTGCCTCCATCTCAAACTAGGAATAACGCCTTCCCGCCTCAGAACCCTGTTACCTAAGGAAGCAGGAAAGTACGTGATTCCCACACCTGGCAGTAAAGCTTATTTGTTGCTTTTATGATTTCTTTGTGTCTCTAAATACGCTACCCAGCCAGGAAAGCCAGCAGCCATACCCCTGCCTGCCCTTTTACAAACACGCCTTCTCTCCTCTGCGTCCACCCTTCATAAAGTTTACCTTTTCTCTTCTAAAAAGTAGTTACGTGAAGGAGCTGCCTCCTTTACCTCCCCCTCCTCTACATCCTGGACCTGCAATCTCCTACAGTTCACTACTGCTGTAGTTTAGTTTTTTCACCCACTAGGTGGCACACTTTTCTTGGCTTGTGTTTTACCTGTTCTTTCCTTCTAGGTTACAGATAACTCTAACTCATCTCAGCTGTCTAAAGGACTGCTCCCAGCACTGCCCAACTCCTTCCTCCTACCTTCTCAGCAATAGCACCTAGTTAACCCTCTACTCTTACCTCTACATCTACCCACATCTTAACTCACCTCAATATTCACCATCCCACAGATTGTTTTCTGGAGCTTTCTTCCTTCACTTGTGTCTACCCTCTCCATTCGCCCTGCGGGCTCACTCAGCTCCCCTACCCTACCCCATATTCCCACCCACCCCGTACCTCTAAACTTATACACCACTCCTACTTCCTCCACCCCTTTCACCACCACCCACTTCCTACTCCCTCCCCTACATACCATCTATCACCCCACCCTTCCCTTCCATTTTAATCAGGCAATACCTACTCCTATACCTTTCTCAACACCATATATCCTCCTTAGCAAAGCCTCAACATGCCTACAAAACACACATCCTTCTCATTTCAACTATTGCTTCTTCTGACGCTTACTTACATCCAGTACCTTGCCCAGCACCATAACCCACACACCATTCCTTCATACAACCATCCCACTCCCCACAACACACTTATACTCATTTATCCCAATATCCCCTGGCCTGCAATAACCTTATATTCTTTCCCTACAAACTAATCACTGCTTATAAAATCCCTACCCTCCCCTCTAACCTCCAAAACCCTCACAAATCACAACCTAGAAACAAAGCAATCCAAACACCTCTTCAGCATAATCCAACATCTAACAACCATACGTCTGTCTGGAGATATACACCCCAACCCTGGCCCAAACACCCCTTGCTCTACATCCAAATCTATCCTACTAGCTTCTCTAAATGCCCAAAGCATAGCTAACAAAATTCCCAGCCTACATGCCTGGCTTCTCCACAACAAACCTGACATCTTAGCTATCTCAGAAACCTGGTTAAAACCTCATATAAAGGATTCTGAAACAGTACCACCTAACTATTCCATCATCAGAAAAGACAGGGCACACAAAAAGGGTGGTGGAGTAGCTCTACTCTACTCATCTTCCCTATCCGTTACTCCCTATAATAAACCCATCCCCCACTTTGCCAATGCAGAATTAATAGTAGCTCTATTTCAATTAAATAAACACAAACACATATGCATAGCCTCCCTTTACATTCCCCGTGGAGACAATATCTCAGTACTTGAGGATATCCTCTCCTGGCTTTCTTGCAATATCAGTAATGAAACTACCATCCTGGAAGACACAAACATTTAACTGGTCCTACATTCAGTCCCTTTCACACCCCCTAAATATCAACCTAATTACTCTCGGCTCATCAACTCTATTACCAGGCCCTCTAAAGATCTCTCCAGTGGTAGCACCCTAGACTGGATCTTAGTCTCTCACCCCAACTACTACCCAGATAGTGCGACTCTTCCTGATTCCCTCAGCGACCACCTTCCCATCTTTACAAGGCGTCTTCTTTCTCCCTTACAAGTAACTCATAATTACATCACCACTGGCTGCCTAAAAAACTTCAACCCCAAAGCCTTATCTGACTCCCTAAAATCACTTAACTGGAACCCTCTAAAAACTCTACCCCTGGAAAATGCTGTTGCATACTTCAATGCAGCTTTCCTAAAAATGCTAGATAGTTATGCCCCCATAATAACTAAAAGAATCAGGAAAAAAACTGCCCCCTTGCTAACCAAAAACACACTAACTGCCATACGCCTTAGGGACAAAGTCTGGGCACGTTACCAAAAAACCAAAACTCCCACCACCCTTATTGAGTTCAGAACACTCCGCAACAGAGTTAAAAAGCTTATCACAGCCGACCAACAGAATTACTTCTCCTTGCTTCAAAACAACCATAAAACCAGTCCACAAAAAATCTGGAAAGGTATCACTACCCTCCTAAAACCCAGCACAACTGAAAACCCAAGCCCTGACCCAAATGCACTAGATTTAGATCTGGCCACCCAATTCAACTCTTTCTTCGTAGACTCTATTTCCAAACTAACCTCATCCTTCTCTTACAACACTTTACCCCCTGCTTCCGCATCTCCTCTCTTGTCACCTCCACTCTCCCATACCCTACCTTCTCAACCCCCACCATTCTCCATAAAACCCACTCCTACTTCTACCGTAAAAAAATTACTGCATAGGCTAAAACCATGCACCAGTGCCCCCGATAATATTCCCTCGACCTTCCTTAGCATGGCTGCCAAAGCCACTGCCTTCCCCATCAGCATCCTAATCAATCGCTCTGTCCAAGAAGGTTTTGTACCCCAACTCTGGAAAAAGGCATTCATCATTCCCCTGCATGAAGGAGGCAACAATAACAATATTTCTAACTTCCGTCCCATCGCCATCCTCTCTCCCATCTCGAAACTCCTAGAAATATGTATCCATCTTCAACTCCTTCCCTATCTCTTACTTAACAACTTATTAACTCCCACCCAACACAGATTAAGATGCAGTCACAGCACTATGACTGCCCCCCTATCCTTCCTGGAAACTATGAATAAAGCCAGAGATTCTGGCTTTATTGTATCTACCCTCTTACTTGACATCTCTAAGGCCTTCGATACTATCTCTCACAACCTTCTCCTTACTAAACTGTCTAACCTAAACCTATCCCTTTACTCTCTCAATTGGTTCACCAGCTACCTCTCTAACGGGCAACAAGCTGTCAAGTGGAAAAAAGCCATCTCCTCTTTCCATATCACCCCCACTGGTGTCCCCCAGGGTTCCATATTGGGCCCCCTCCTCTTCAATATATTCATAAATGATTTCTTCCGCTCAATCCCCTATGCTAACTTTATTCAATATGCAGACGATTCAGTGATAATCTGTGCCGCCACATCCATCCCCACTCTCTTAAAGCTGACTCAAGACGCCTTCTCTACCACAGAACAGTGAATGAAAGACAATCATCTAGCACTCAATGCGTCAAAAACCAAACTCATGGTATTTACCCACCCCCTCTAAAACCAGCACCATTGATAGAAACCTATTCTCCGTCAACAGTCAGAATAACACACCTCTTGAACTGGTATCTGAAACCAAACTATTATGGGTCCACATTGATGACCAGCTCAAATTCAGTTCCCATCTACAACTAAACATAAAAAAACCCACCAAAAACTTGGCATGCTCTACCAACATAACCAACATCTCACTACATCTACAAAGCTCACTCTCTGTACTACATTCCTCATCCCTTCCCTCCTTTATGGTGCCCCTCTCCTAACAAACCTACAATCATCTCTCAAGACAAAACTCTCCTCTTGTTATAACAAAATTGCCAAATTTGCCACTAGCCACAAATCATCAAGCCATCACTGTTCATCTGTCCACAGACTAAACTGGTCAGAACTTCCCAACTATCTCACCTGTACTCAACTTACTTATGCACACAAACTCATTTTTCACCCCTCCCTCTGTTTCCTCCCTTTCCTCTACATTTAAAATGCACCACCCAGAAAGACTCCGAAGATCTAACAACCAAAATCTAATAGAACTATACAACCCCCCCCCCCCCCAGGACAAAACCTCCTGTCCTTTGCCCTGGCACGCCTATGGAACTCCCTCCATCCGTACTACTGCCAACCTCCCTTTGGGAATGCTCCTGCTCCCACCCCACATAGCCTATTCTCTACTTGCTGTAGGCAACTATCTCATATTTCCCAGACACTAACTTCATATTTGCATCTAGCAAATACTAAGCCAATTGTAAATAACTTTTTAAACTCTCAAATTGTACTATTCCATTTCAAGAAACTATATATGTACTAATGCGATGTTTTGTCTTCTACTAAATGTAACCTAAAGATTTAATTGTAACTGCTATAAACTTTGTTTTGTCTTGTAACCAAAAATTTAGTTTGTGAACTGCTGTAATTTTTGTTCTGTATTGGACCTTTTCTCCCCAGGACTCCATTGAAAACGGGTTCTCATTGCCCAGTGGACTATCCTGGTTAACCAACTGCAAATAAATAAATAAAATAAATAAGTAAATAATAGCCTATCCGGTCAGAGGAGAGCAGTGGCTCTACAGATGCAAAAGCTGCTAGAAAGAGTCATCCAAAAGATCTTACCAGACCAGACAGGATCCAGAACTTACTCAAGATTCTTTTTAGTGCCAAAAAAAACAGAGGACTGGAGACCATTTTTGGATCTCCGCAACATGAACAAGTCAGTTTGTCACACCGAGTTTCGGGTGATCACGTTTCAGTCCATTCTGCCTTTCTTGGGTAAGAATGATTGGATGTCCTCAATAGACCATAGGATGCGTACTATCACATAAGAATGAACAGACAATCCAGAAGGTATTTATGTTTCCAGCTAGGAACCGGCCACTCCCAGTTCAGAGCACTGCCCTTTGGCCTCTCCACAGCCCCCAGTGTGTTCACCAAATGCATGGCAGTGGTAGCAGCTTACTTGAGGCTGCCATACCTCTCAACCTCTTACAGCAAGAAATCTGGACAAAGCCATAAATAATGGGGAGACAAAGGACCAAAAATAAGGGCACTTTTTAAATACTGCTCTTATAAACTTAGAAAGTTGATAGAATAAAAGGTTTTGCATTAGTATGAATTTTCTGAAGGGTATGAAGTCTGAAACTCAAAGGTCAATTTTCTGATTTCAACCCTCAATGATTTGCCAGAAAACCACAATTCTATGAGAAACTGACCAAAAATGTGAGGCATAAATCTGTACAGTTGAGAGGTATGGAGACTGCAGGGATTTCGAGTATTTCCATACTTAGATGACTGGCTCATTACCGTCCCAACCAAGCATATCGTAATAAGAGCAAGATATCGAGTGCTCCAGACTTGCTCCCATCTGGGGTTGACCATAAATTACAGCAAGTCTCAGTTACATCTGTCTCAAACATTGGTTCATAGGTTCATATGTAGGTACTAGGCTATTGGCCCTAGGGCCTATATAAGCCTAGCCAAAAAGGTACCCTGGCTTTCACCACCCAAGAAAATTATTTTCCTGTGCCCCTGTCGAGCAGAGCCAGAGAGGTGATCCCCGGGGTGAATTTCCTATTTCCCATCCAGTCATCAAGATTTTTCTTGAAGAGTGCTAATGAAGAGCTTTGTTTGATATAGATAGGTAGTTTGTTCCAGAGTATGGGAAGTCTCTGGGACAGGAATCTATCCCTCCAGCATGTTCTGTTTATTGTGGTGACAAGGTTTAGGTCCCTAGAGCGTGTAGCTCCGAGGGATAATGATTTCTTTAAGTGGAGCATGTCCAACAGCTCTGGATTTGACATAGCTTTGTATGTTAGGCAGAGATTGCCTCTGAGTAAGTGATATGCAATGGAGTAAAGCTGGAGTTTGAGATGGTCTGCGTAGGGCATCTGTTTGAGGCCGGTAATCCTCTTTGTGAAGTATTTCTGTGTCCTTTCCAGTTGTTGTAGATGTCTTGTGAGGTACATACCAAAAGGGGCGTTGTACTCTATAATGGGTCTAATGAGTGATGAGTAGATGGGAACAATGACCTCGTTTTTTCCTGGATGAGAAACCTTTTGTGATGAGGTGTGCCATGTAGAAGGATTTCCTGACTACTGTGGTGATGTGATTACCAAAGGAAAGACTACTGTCCACCTGTGTCCCAAGGTCTCTTATCACACTTTCGGTGTTAAGTAGACTACCACCTATGTGGTAGCTCATGAGTACAGAGTTTTTACCAAAGGGGATGACCATGCACTTTTTGGCATTGAGCTTGAGGCCATGGCTTTGACCCAGAGGACCCAGGACTGAACCCTATGGTACTCCACTTGTCACTGGTCTGAAGTCGGATTTGGAGTCTGCTACATTCACAGTGTGGGTTCTGTCAGTGAGCCAGTTGGCAACCCATCTTGTGACATAGGGATTTATACCTAGTTTAGTGAGTTTATCTATAATTTCAGAGTGGGGGATAGTGTCATAAACCTTGGCGAGATCTGGATAGGCTGTATGAACCACCTTACCGTTGTCTATGGATTTTAGTGACTGCTTCAAAGAAGTCTAACAGGTTTAGGAGATGTGATCTGCCTTTTACAAACCCGAACTGGGTGGGGTCCAGAGTTTAGAGATTACCAATGTCTTTGTAAGTTCCATGGCCTTGCAGACCAGGCTCGTTAGGCTAATGGGGCGGTAGTTCCCGGGGTCTGTGGTGGCTCTCTCTTTGTGGAGTGGGATAACCATCGCTGTGCACCATCCAGTGGGCACAAAGCCTGAGGTGAGGCTATGATTGAACATGGTGCTTAGGTGGGGTGCCAGTTCATTCTGTAGTTCATGTAGAATGCAGCCTGGGATGTTGTCAGGTCTCATGGATGCTGTGTTCTTGGCTTTGAAGAGTGTGGTTTTTACCTGTGCAGCTGTGATTACAGGAACTTTGCATTCTTCTGGTATAGAGATGGGCCCTTTAGGGGGCGAGAGAGGGGTAAAGTTAGCACTGAACCTATCTGCCAGGATGTTGCCAATATCAGTTGGTTCTGTATATTTAGTGCGATTGTGCTGTAACTCAGAGCAGATCTGAGTGTTGGTATTGAGATTCTTGACATAGCTATGGAATGCTTTGTGGTTGTCTTTAGAATCGGTGGCAATTTTGTTTTCGTAACTAGCTTTGGAGGATTTCAGCTTCTTACTGAGGCTGACCAGGGAGTTCCTCCAATCATGGGATTTTACTCTTTTTTGCAACAGTTTCTTTTTTCTGTTGTAGTTTGTTTATGGCAGGGGACCACCAGATTGGCTTCCTTTTTTTGGAGGATAACATCTTGGTTCTGTTAGTGATAGCATGATCCATGCACTCATGTAAGTGCTATAAAGTACATTTGTGTAGGATTCAGCAGTCGTACCTCTATTGTCCGTCTGCATGGGTGTCATGAAGTTTGTCACTTCTGTCTTAAGAAGCGTGAACTTGGCTTTGGAGAAATTTTTTATGGTGGTTTCCCTAATGGGGGGTGGGGGCGGGATGTGGATGTCTAGGGTGATTAGCTTGTGGTCGGATCTGACCAAAGAGGAATTGACCTCTGGTGTGGAACACTGGTTGCCCATGTTAGTAATGACCAGGTCTAGGATATTGCTGCCCCTGGTGGGGGTGTGGATAAGTTGATCCAAGCCATTGGAATTTATGAATTCCAGAAAACATTGAGCAAAAGAGTTGGTACATGAGTAGTTTTCCCAGTTAATGGTGGGGTAGTTGAAATTTCCCATTATGAGGGTGTTGCGTTGTACCCTAATGTTTTCCAGTGTATCAAGAAATGAGGAGTGGGAATCCTGGGGCATGGTGGGGGATCTGTAGCAAGTTACAGTTTGGATTACGGTCTTGCCCAGAGTTAGTTGCATTTGGATAATCTCTGATGCATTATGCTGAGCAACTAGCCTGGAGGTCTGGATATCCTTAGTGAACATGGACACGCCTCCGCCTTTAGTGTTTCGTTCCAGGTTAGGTGGCCGAAAGGTGTGGTATGATTTATAGCCTGGTAATGCAGGGGTCCTGTCTGGAGCCTTCAACCAGGCCTCTGTCACTGCACAGATGTCGATGAGGAGTGACTCAAGTGAATGCATTTTGAGGTTTAGACTTCTAGCATTCACTAGCATTACCCTCAGATTTTGCTTGCTTGTACGTGTTACGGTGGTGAATTTGTCATTTGAACCTTGCCTAAAAAAGGCACTATAGGGGTGGCAAGAGCCTTAGCCAGTATCTGGAATTCCAAGGGCGACAGGTACAGGCCTTCTCTGGCAAAGCATCGTGGTCTGTTGATCATGTCATCCCAGGCAGACAGATACTGGATCCCCTTAGAATGACACCAGAAGCTTAGCCAATTATTGAAGTCAGTCATTTTGTCCTTGTACTGTGGTATCATTCTGGGTGATGGCAGGATGCTACTCAGGGCTATGGTCATACCTGCCTGAGCTACAAGATCAGAGAGCTCCTCCATGTCTCTTTTCATGTAGTCCAGGGAGGTATGTCTCAGGTCATTCATACCAACGTGGACAATGACAGAGTCATATTTGTACTTGTTGTGAAGTGACATGAGTGTATGCGTTATGTGGAGGATCCTGGCACCCGACAGGCAGCTGACAGTAACGTTCTCCTTGTTTAGCCTGGTGAGTGAAACATCAGTGTGCCTGACTATAGTCACTTATGACTAGAGTGTTGGGTACGTTGTTATGCCTTATGGGATGTGGTTGAGTGGCACACTGAGTTTGTGGGCTATGTGTCATCTAGGTTGTGTTGAGGGGTGGAGGTTGCTTGCGTTTCTGCTTTGGAGGTCTCTGTTCCTTGAGCAGATTTTTATTGAGAGCCTCCGCGAGTGTAGGTATGTGTTTTGTGTTTCCATGTATCTGTTTTGGTGGTGTAGGTTATGAGGGACTATGATGAGTGTGGTGTGGTGCAAGTGTTTACCTTCTCCTCTTGACAGTCTAGTCTAGTCTTGGGTGAAGCGAGATTTGCTTCCAGTTTGGCTATATAAGTGCATCTCTCACAGGTTACAGTGATGAGTGGTAGGCGGAGAGGGTTGTCTGTGTACATGAGGTAATTGCTGCATTGCCCCAAGATGCCCAGCTTCATCAGGTAGACAGGAGAAAACACCGGGAGCTGACCCTTAGACATGCCTGGATAGGTGCTTATTTATTAAGTACTAAAAACTGTTTTCCTCTAGACAAGTGAGGAGAGTTGAGTGCTGTAGTAATTTGTAGCTTATTTAGTGCTTACAATGAGTTCTGAACAAGTGCTGAGCTCAAAGAAACAGATTTGAGTGCTAAAACTAAAAAACTGGCTAGTTCTAAGGGAAAATTTAAAGAGCAGACTTCATGGTGCCGGGGATAGTTTAACCCTAGCTAAGCAGCGATACATAAAGTGTTTTTTTTTTTAATATATATAACAGCAAATGAGTAAACTGATTTAAACAAATTGACCAGTTAACCAGTAAAAAGTTATAGGAGCGGTTTTCAACACAGTGTCATTGACAGCTTCTCTTCCCTCTTTCAAGAATGCAAACTATCAGATTCCAGGTCAGTAAAATAATTTTAGTTTGTTTTTTGGGTGCACAACAGAAAGACATTGACCCCTTCTCAGCTCCTGTACAAAGTGTTTTCAAGTTTTTGGGAACAATTTTTAGTGAGAGCTAGCTCCTCAACAGAGTTCAGTTAGCAGCAATCTCCAACTTTCGTACTGGGTTTGAGATTTCTGCTTTGACTTCATCTAAGCTTTGTAAAGCTTTTCTAAGAGTCACTCCCTTACTTAAGACCTCCCTATAAAGATCCTACTCCACCATGGAATTTAAATATAGTACTGCAGGCCTTAATTCATTCCCCCTTTGAACCAGCAGCAAAATGTGATCTTAAATTTCTGACTTGGAAAACTGTTTTTTTTTTTGTGGCCATTACCTCCGCTAGAAGAATTTCAGAACTTCAGGCATTGTCCTCAGAACCTTCATACTTTATTTTTAATAAGGATAGGGTATCCATTATGTACCGATCCTTCCTAAGGTGGTGTCAGAAAACCAATATTAACCAGGCTATTAATCTGCCAGTTTTCTTTCCTAAATTTACAAACAAAGGTGAATATATATTACACTTATTGGATGTTTACAGATGATTAAGTGTTTGCTTGCGTTAAACAAAAGAAGTTAGGAAGACAGATCAGTTGTTTCCTTTGTAGATTCTAAATTGGCCAAATTAATTGCAAAGGTAACTTTAGCCAAATGGCTAATGGATTGCATATCATTTATCTGCTACAGATCCTTACCAAGACCTTTTTCTAGTGTTTCTCTCTAGAGCTTCCATGGAAGACATATTTGCGGCTGCATCTTGGGCCAAGCCTCATAACTTTATTACTCATTACAAACTGGATCTAATCTCAAGGGGAAGAGCAGCCTTTGGCTCAACTATGCTCAGGAATATCCTTCCTTAGAGTCCACCCAGGAATTTAGTTAGATGGGGACTCTGTCCCAACTGTTGAGGATGGAATGAAAATTGACATCATCAGAGAACGTTATGGTAAGTACATAGCTTCTTTATATCTGTGTTGTCCATTTTTATTCTTCCTCAACTTCCCACCCACCAACCCCCAACCTTTTTCACAAATGATTTCTGGAAGACTGAGAGAATACAAGAACACCACTGTCCCTTATGTTGAGCTCCAGATAGTTTTTTTCTGTAAAGATTATAGATATATTAGTATGTCTTACTTTTGATAAAACAGCAAACAAGATCTGGGGTATGTATTTGGATTGATGCGTTGTGGGTAAGGGAGGAGATTGAGAGTTTTTTGGTGGCCACAAGCTAAAGTAACAGTCGAGTTGGATCAGATCCAAACCCAACAGTTGAGGAAGGATGAAAATGGACAGCAAAGATGGGAATGTTATGGTAAGTACATAACTTCTTTTTATATGCATTGTTCTGAGTGCCGCCTTTGAGGATGGTTTCTGCTTTGTCAAATGTGGATATTGTAATGGTAGACCTGAATAAATGCAGGGTATTGAAGTAGATTATTGCTGTGCCTCCCACTCGTTTGCCAAGTCAAATGCAGCATATTGTACCGTGGAGGCAAGTTTTCTTCATCAGATATGGTTAGTTTTAGCCAGGTTTCAGTTATGGCAAGTATCACGCTTTTGTTAATGTGCACAGGAGTAGTTCAGTAATTTTGTTGCAAATGCTATGTAATAGGTGTTTAATGTGTAATTATTGACAAGGCCAGAGTTAGAGTCTGTATCACATCAGAAGAGGGAAAGGTGGATGTTGTAAAGGTGTAGTTAATACGCAAAGTGGAATTTGAAACACATTTTTTTGAAGAAAACACTATATGCTAGGTAACTAGTCTTCAGATAAATTGCAGTATGATTATTATTGTGAGCAGTTCTTGTAGTGATAGTAGTTCTTTAGTTTGTTTTTCTTGTAGCCTGTGTCTAAAGGCAGTCCATCTTCTAGTGTTTTAGTTTTCCCGTTCCAGGAAATAACTGCATTGTTATGCCATCCTTGTTCAGTAACCAAAGTCCTGGATTTGTTGTTTGTACTTCACCATTATGTCTCTTGTCTGAATATGCCTTTAGAGAAATCGGTAATAAAATCAAAATATTTGCTGCAGGGAACCGACAAGTGCTGCTGCTAATAAGCCAGTCCACATTTTTATTTTTTATTCTAACTGCACTGCTATAAGTTCATGCCCTTGGTTGTTTTCTGTGTTGTGCACCAGCCCTGTTTTTTTTCTCCCAATATTTGGATTCAGCTGTTTTGGTAAGTATATCATTCCTATTATTGTAAGTCTTTTAAAAGTCCGTCTTAGCTCTTTGAAATATGTTCAGGAATAAGTATAATTCTCATGTTCACCCTTCTTAATCTGTGCGCCACATCATATTTTCTTACACACACACATACACACACTCTCTCTCTAGCTGCTTTGATGAAATTAGTTTTTTTGTGGTTCCTGTGTGAGCAGAGGCATTGCTAGTGTGGGAGAAGCGGGCAAATGTCTTGGGTGCAAAATTTTAGGAGCTGGAATCAGTAGAAACCACTTGATGTTTAGTGTTGTACCACCATTTGAATACTGGTATTGCCATTTGCAGTCAGGGTTGAAGCTGTTTAGCACTTCATCTGTACTGTGTTCATTAGACAGCAACTTACTACAAAGCTAACAGTCAGGTTTTGCTTGGCTTCAAGTTGAGAAGGTGCCAGATCAGGCACCAGAACCTGCATGCAGGTTCCTAATATTTTCTACTGGAATTCAAGCTCTGTGGTAGGCTTCCACGGGGAAGTCCCCTAAGTAATACAACCATTTTCCTCAGGTAATGTTCCTTTAAACTTTTCTAGTAAAACTGAATCAGTTTTTTTATACATGATGCCATTTTTGAAGATTCTTAATCTCAAAATGACACTTTCCTCTGAAAAGTTTGTAGTCACGAATTGAGATTATATTCCTGGGCAGAGCCCCCCCCAAGGAATCTGTGATTTTATCACTGTTGTCATTCACAGCATATTAGCTGGGATCTCTGCTTGATGTCTGAATGTTTATCTTTGTACTCTACTTAAATAGTAAGTATTGTAGTGACGGCAAAAAAATAATGCAACTGTAAAAGGCAGTTGAGTGAGACGCCATTTATTTTCATCACTGTGTTAGTTTACTCATGCCTTCTTTTTGTTTTGTCTAATCTTAATTCTTTATGATAAACATGTGGCTTGTTTATACCACGCTTGGTAAGATAGCTTTCTGGCAGTTTTAAGATGTTTGCAGTCTTGTAAACTTTGCATAATGATGATCTCTAGCAGTTATCTCAGAATATCTTGCCTTCTGTAGAGGAAATGTGTTTCCAAACCAGTCATTACTTAAAAAGTAATTTTGTAGTGCATTTGAGTGGTCAGACTTGCATGTCCTGTGATTCATACATTGGTGCAGCTAGTTTATCACAGATTGTGTGCTCATTATTGCTTGCAGTTCTGTAAACTCAGGCTGAATGCTTTGACAACTGTAGTTATATTATTTTTGTGTGTGTGCGTTCAGACAGCAGAAAGGCCATCAGGTCTTTATAACACTACAGGTACCAAGACCAAGGACTATTAGATGAAGAACATATGATGCAAAATAAATTACATTGTAATTATTTCTTAGAACAAAATGACTATCCAGTTAAAATTAAGTGACATCATTTAATGATCAGAAAATCTTACAATAGTATAAGCCCAGCCTGTTACAAATGGCCATAAAAAGGTCAAAGATTTGAACTAATAGCTAAGTACTAAACTGGCAATCCTAAAATAATGCTTCCCTGTTTGCAAACAGGAAAAGAGAAACTGCACATGGTCATTAGAAAAGTAAAATGTCATCTGCATTACTTATGTCGTCAGTGTTGTTTCTTAATAATATCATTTCCACATCACTTCTTTATATAGTGTTAGCAGTAAAGCACTTTACTATAGTGTGAAAACATCACAGCTTTTGCGCGTGTGTGTGTGTGTGTGTGTGTGTGTGTGTGTGTGTGTGTGTGTGTGTGTGTGTGTGTGTGTGTGTGTGTGTGTGTGTTAGAAAGTGGGCATTGACAAGTGTGCTCCTATATGATGGACGAGAAGTTGGGAGAGGGTGGATCATATTTTATTTCTGTTTAATTTACAATATTTATAGATCCCTCCTCAAGTTTGATTCTAAGAACTGGAGTTGAGAGCTGTCACTCTGATACAGTCTGTTACTCACTGTGATATTATTGTCAGTCAGTCGGTACACACAGTCTGTTGTCTAGCCAAAATGAGAGCCACCCAAGTGGTTGTCTGAGTATGCCAAATAAGGTTTATAGTGAAAACATAAATGGAGTCAGAAATCTGCCATTATACTGAGCACCTCATTCAGGGTCCAAGTGGAGAAGTGATAAAGTCAGCAAGAAAAGGAGAGTAGAATTCCCGGAATTGAATTCATCATCAAGTCTTGGTAAACACCTTCATGAGGCTGATCCCATTTTCACAAAATCTCACCAAGATGACAGTGACATATAGGCTGTATTTTGTATAGCATGTATCATGGACAGAAGTAGGTTAAAAAAAAAAAAGACAGCTGAATGCACAAGTCCCAGGGTAAACAGGTGCCCAATCCTGGTATGCACACTGGTCTCAAGACTTGAAATGATGATACCGTCAAATCTTCAAGTCATGCAAACATTCCTGCAGTAGGCTTAGGCCAGGCTTAGGAGGATGGCCCCCCTGTTGGAGAAGGAAGTAGTCATCCACAAAAACTGACAGGCCAAAAAAGAGCCATAAAAATAATGAATGGACTGCTGAGGATCTTCTTCTTCTTTCGGCTTTTCCCGGTTAGGGGTCGCCACAATGGATCACCTGTCCGCTCATGATTGGCAGTGGAGTTTTATGGTGTCGAGTTGCCAGCCCGGTGCCTAACTTTCCACAGAAGGCACACACATGCACACACTCATGACTAGGGCCAATTCAGAGTGTACAATCCACCTACAGCATGTCTTTGGGATGTGGGAGGAAACCGGAGCACCCGGAGTCAACCCACGTGACCACAGGGAGGACATGCAGACTCAGCACAGAAGGCACCCCAGCCGAGGATCAAACCGGCGAACCTTTTGCTGTGAGATGGCAACGCACAACCGCGGCCACCCAAGAGTGGCCTGCTGAGGATAAAGAAGAAATTATGTATTATTATTATACAAGAAGCCTAGATAGAAGGTATTCAAAAAGATCGAGAGAAATTAGAGGAAAGAGAAGTACTTGCATGAGAAAAAAAAAACTGTTTTGAGCTTCAAATGTAAATTTGTGTTCATTTATAAAACGTATCCCTGAAAGACAATATATAGCCCAAGAAACTTTGGGAAGTTTGGAAAAGGAGCAACAGAGGAAGTCCAAAAATAATAAGGAAGAAAACCTAGAGGTTTTTGAAAGGTATGAAAAAGAAACATGGACATGGGAGAGAGAGAGACAGAGAGAGAGAGATCTGATATGGTGCAGTGTGTATGCAAAGGAGAAAGTCAAACTAATCAGTACAAAAACATTAGCTCAAAGATATTTGAAGAGAAATGCAGACAAAGGCACCCAGAAACGGGACATTTCACAGTAGAAAAAATAAGATTACAAAGGGGAATGTAAAATGGAAGACTGGTAAAACTTAAACAAATGGAATATCTGCAAAGTGAAGGATTTAGTGTAGAAAGTCTAACATGGGTTATGTCATAGCATGAATAAACATGGAGTCCCCAAAGTAAGGAGAAACAGGTGGAGCAGGATACATCTGAAGAAGAAATGTGGACATGAGAAAGAAAAAGAGATTTAGTATGGTGCAATATTTATGTCTAGGAGAAAGCAAATCTAATGGAAATTAGTTCAGAAGAAAAGCAAATCCCAAGAAGGAAAGACATCCCTGATCAGCATCAGTAAGAAACTAAGGTCCCTCATAAACATCATCTAAGGCTAACTTAGAAAGAAAAATAGCCAAGAATTTGAAAGATAACCACAAAGCCTTCTTTAGCTATGTCAAGAATCTAAGTGTCAACTTGTAGATATGCTCTGAGCTAGTGCAAAATAGCACAAAATATACTGAACCTACTGATATTGCCAACATCCTGGCAAATATATTCAGTGCAGACTTCACCCCCCTCTCACCCCCAAAAGGGCCCACAACAATACCGGAAAAGTGTAGTGTCCCGGAAATCACAGACGCACAGGTGAAAACAGCCCTTCCAAAAGCACAGCGTCAGTGGGGCCAGATGGTGTCCCAGACTGCATCTTGCACGAACTACAGAACAAACTAACCCCCCACCTAAACACACTGTTCAGCCTCAGCCTCTCCACAGGCTACATGCCCATAGAATGGCACACAGCGACGGTTATTCCGTTCCACAAAGGAGGGGTCACAACTGACCCTGGTAACTATCGCCCCATAAGCCTGATGCCCGCTACTTTAGAGTCGCAGCCCGCTACCGACTCCCACGTGGAGTCGGCCATGCTGCTGGAAACTCAAGGTATTGGAGCCTCGGATACTGTTCCTTTAGATGGGTCCGGAGCCCACTGAGCAGGCACCGGCTTCTGAGGGTGTATTCAGACCTAAACATCTTTACATTAAGCCAACCTCAGCTTCAAAGGCAAAGACTAAAGCACCTTCTAAAGCAAAGAAACAAACTCAAGAGCCACGTGGACAGGCCTCTATACCCAAAAAACAGATGCTCAAAATGGCTGAAGATGTATTACTTTGATCAGGGGTTCCCATCCCCCTCCTGATAAGAGGCCTAGGCAAGAGACTGACTATGAATCTTCAGATCAGTTATCTATTTCTTCTGATTCCTCTTCTGATCAGGAATATCCCCCCCCCCCAAATGAGGATTCTGATGCTAAAGAATCTACTCCTTCAGCTTCTCCTCCAGAGGACTGTCCTTTTGGGGAAACCTTGCATACCATGAGGGAGCATTTCCACTTGGAGAGCCAAGATTTTTCAGAACCTAAAAAGAGGCTCAGGGATTTCCTTTTACTTCCTTAACACAGGCCATTAGCCATTCCACCTGTGTTAGATATTGTAGATGATGTGTTTTCGGAGTCTAGTCTTACCCCTGACTCCTTACCTCCAGCTCCTGTTAAGCCTGACAGATATTACAGGGTTCCTGACTCTCATAAATTCCTTTTTAAAAACCCTGCTGCAGACCCAGAAACTATTTCACAGGGTCCCAAAGGAGTTAAGGCTTCTGCTGCAAAAAACCCTACCCCCTCTGACAGAGATTCTAGGGCACTGGATAGATGGGGAAAAAAGGTTTACACATCTGCTACCTTGGCTATAAGGGCCTTAAACTGTCAGTTTCATATGCTCAAATATCAGCAACATGTCATGGCATTGCTTAAACAGAAAATGTTATTAAACTCTGAATGTGCAGAAAACAAGGAAATGCAGGATTTATTGCATGCAGCTGAACAAGTTGGAAAGCATACTTTGCAATGTGGTTTCGATTCTTTGGAGGCCTCCTGCAGGGTCGCAGTTATGGGTTGTGTAATTAGGAGGCATGCTTGGTTAAAGGAACAAAGTCTGCCTGATCATGTCAAAGTTAAATTATTAGATGCACCTTTACAGCACAATACTTTGTTTGGTGTTAAGGCAGAGGAGGTGTTAAAGAAAATGGAGGACAAAGCTAAATCTATGCAAAGTGTCAAAGATTTTTTACAAGTACAGCCACCTAGGTTTAGTAGACACTGGCCTACAAAGAATTGGTCCTTTCCTGTGTCAGACAGACCTCAAAGGGGCAGATCCAGATGCCCTAGAGGCAGATCCCAGGTGCAAGGTTCCTACAGGTCAAAGCAATGGGGATGCTTCTACCTCCAAAGTTGGAGAAGACAAATCACAACCATACAGGAAACAATCCCAATGACTTCCTCCTACCTGCACCAAACACTTATCTCCTGGCAGTAGCCTTAGGGGGGAAATTAGCGTTTTTTTCTCAAAATTGGCACATTATAACCCAGGACAAGTGGGTTCTAAATATCGTGTCACAAGGGTACAAGTTCTATTTCCATACCCTGCCAAAGGCAAACGGCTGGCCAGATCTGCCAAAAAAATCAATGGGCAGAGGCACAAAAACAAGTCTCATCCCTCATGGACATGGGGGCCATTCAACAAGTACCAGAGCAAGAGCAGGGACAAGGATTTTACTCGACTATTCTTGGTACCCAGAAAGGACAAGACCTGGAGACCAATACTGGACCTATTTATTCTGAACACTCCATAAGTCTGTACTGTGGGGTAGGGTTGCAAGATGGAAGCCTTTTCTTACACAGAAAAACATCCTGGATATACCAAAATTCAAGATGATGACTTTGCAGCAGCTTCTGCCCATGCTGGGCAAGAACGCTTGGCTGGTGACCTGAAAGAGGCATACCTGCATGTCCCAATCAGACAATTATGCAGAAGATACCTCAGATTCAAGGCAGGCTCAATGCATTATCAATTCTCTGCACTGCCCTTTGGCTTGTTTACTGCACCAGGGTCTTTACAAAGTGCCTAGCACCAGTAATGTAATTGCATTCTGCAGACAAAGAGGAGTACAAATATATCCTTACTTGGACGACTGTCTAATTCAAGCAGAGAACAAAGACATTCGCATCTGGCGTATGTGCAAAGACTTCTAACATGCCTAGGGTACACAGTCAACGAAAAGAGATCAAAACTAGTACCATCTCAAGAGATAATATTCCTGGGTGCAAGCTTAAATACAACTGCCCAGATGGCTTATCTCACGCCAGACAAACAAAGGCAACTGACTACCTGTTTCAAAATGTTGGCAACAAAGACCCAGTTATCTGCAAGAAAAATTCTGCAGGCTTTGGGCTTCATGGCATCCTGCATCCTACTAATTCCATATGCAAGACTGCATATGAGGAAACTTCAGTGGTACCTAAAAAGTGTTTGGAATCAACATTGCCACAGCCTGGAAACAATGATTACTGTTATTCCCTGCCTACAACAGGAGTTTCGATGGTGGGCAAAGGCTTGTCACCAAAACAAGGGACAGCCATTCACATTACCCCCCCCCCCCCGCCAAGACACTAACAACGGATGCATCAGATTATGCCTGGGGGGCCCACATGGCAGGAAGATGCATTCAGGGCACATGGTCCTCAACCCAAATGCATCTACTTATCAATCAGAAAGAGATGCTAGCTATCCAGAATGCCCTGGCAGCCTTCAAGGACCTACTGCATCCGGGACAACTACTGATAAAGACAGACAACACCACGGTCATGTGGTATATAAACAAGCAGGGGGGCACACATTCTTACCCCCTTTGCAGACTAGCCATGACTTTGTGGGACACAGCATTAACTTACCAAGTACATCTGCAGGCACAATTCCTGCCAGGAAGGAAAAATACTCTGGCAGACGAACTAAGCAGAAACCTCATGGATCCCCACGAGTGGCAGCTGGATCCACAAGTCTTCAGCATGATAAGGAAATGAGGATGCCCAGACATAGATCTATTTGCCTCCCCTCACAACTACCAACTAAAAAGATTCTGCACAAGGACTTATCACAGACGAGCTTGGAAAGTGGATGCCCTATCTTTCAGCTGGAAAAACCTATCAGTATATGCCTTTCCCCCACTGCCTCTCCTGCCCAAAGTACTCCTAAAGGTCAGACAGGAGAAGCCAAAAATGATACTGATCGCCCCAGACTGGCCCTGCCAGTACTGGTTTCCAATCTTAAAGAACTTGTCTCCATGCCCAGCTTAGACCTTACCTCAAATACCTCATCTACTGTCCCAGCAAAACAATCAGATCCTGCACAGCCAACTCAGGACTTTAAACCTGGCAGCATGGTGGATAATGTAGTCACACAAAACACACCACTCAGTAAAGCTGTGATGGATGTCATTTTCGAGGCCAGAAGGCCTAGTACTAGAAGTCATATGCTGGAAAATGGAAGAGATTCTGTGCTTGGAACCAGGCACAAGGAACTGATACAGCTGTGCCAAATATTCCTCAGATTTTGCAATACTTAACTGAGATGCTGGACAAAGGCCTATCTTTTTCATCTATTAAAATTCATGTCTCTGCCATTTCGGCTCATTACAATACAGAGCCACCAATCTTTTCTCATCCCTTATTAAAACAGTACCTCAGAGGAGCCAAAAATTTAAGGCCCCCAAGGAGATCACCAATGCCTGCATGGGACCTCAACTATGTCTTGGAAAAACTCACCCTGCCTCCTTTTGAGCCAGCTGCTACTGCTGATATAAAGTTTTTATCTTGGAAAACAGCTCTGCTCCTAGCAATATCTTCTGCAAGACGAGTTTCAGAGCTACAGACACTCATGGCGGTGGAACCTTTCATCATTTTTTATCCAGACAGGGTCTCTCTGAGGACAAACCCAACATTTATGCCTAAGGTGGTGTCCAGTGTGGCTCTTAACCAAACTATTCATCTGCCAACTTTTTATCCAAATCCACAGAACAAGGGGGAAAGAATTCTGCATTCTTTGGACGTACGCAGACAGCTTAGATTCTACTTGGACAGAACCAAAGTTTTCAGAAAGAGAGAGCAATTACTAGTGGCATATGCCGCAGGCTATCTCAAAACAGACAGTTTCAAAGTGGATAGGCCACTGCATTCGTTTCTGCTACTTACACCATGGCAAGCCAGTGCCTAAGAGCATTAGGCCACATTCAACCAAAGCTGCAGCCACTTCAGAAGCCTTTCTCGGGGGAGTACCAACCAAGGACATTTTAGAGGCTGCTACTTAGAGTTCAGTGCACACCTTTACAAAGCACTATCATCTGCCACTCTACTCTAAATCCAGGGCAGGCTTTGCCACTGAAGTTCTGCAGGGCCTCATAGCCGCTCCTAATGCTGTTTAGCTCCAGCCTGCCATCCATAGCTTTGGGACTCTACCCAAATGTAATGACTGCAACAGTGAAACATGAAGAACATAGTACAGTTGTGTACACTTACCATAAATGTAGATGTTCGTGTATTCACTGTTGCAGTCCAGGTTACCCACCCGCCACCCCCCTTTCTTCTGATAGAACCTATCTTTCCTTCTCTGATTTATACAACCTATGTGGTGTATTTGCATGTAGATGAAGGTAAAGTTTATATTGGTGCATGTATTTACATTTATATATATATAAATTTTGGCTACCCTTTCAGGGGGCACCTGACATCTGGGGCAAGAAAAACCAAAGAAAATGGCGTTGGCCGCATCTTTTATACCCCTGATGGCCTGACGTCAAGGAAGGGGCGACAGCAAACGATGCAGGACCCAGGACTTTGGAATTCAGGCCGACTGAGGGCAACCTGCCAGCAGGATTACCCAAATGTAATGACTGCAACAGTGAATACACTCTAACATCTACATTTATGGTAAGTGTACACAACTGTACTTTCTGTGCCCTCTTTAATACAAGAACCATTTGCCGTAGAGCCCTTTCTGTAGACAATTATTTTTGTGTTCTGTCTTCAAATTCTGATATGGTGTCAGTCAGCCAACAATCTGTCGACATTCTGAAAAAGCGTAGGGATAAAGATAGAGACAGGCCACACAAGGCTAAGCCTTTCGACGACACTACAGCTAAGCAAGTCGTCACTTCTCCAGAATTCAGTGAGGTGCTTTCACAGCCCCTGATGCCCGACTCTCTTTCTATGCAGGCCTGTGCCGAGACTCTTTCGGAGTCTGGTATGCCTCAGAAATCCACTTCGTCTTCTGAGCTTTTGGCAGTCTCTGCCTTGGCTGGGTCCGGATCTCAGGACTCCCCACAGTCGAAGCAACTTAGAGAGTTTCTGGACCTGCCCTGGCCATCCCACCTATTTTGGAAGTGGTGGATGATGTTTTTCATGAAACCAGCTTAGCCCCTGATGCCCTGCCTCCTTCTCCAACTAAACCTGACCGGTACTACAGAGTACCGGATTCTCACATATACCTGTACAGGAATCCTGCTGCAGACCCTGAGGTCATTACACAGGGACCCAAAGGACCTAAGACTAGTTCTGCCAAGAATCCTCTTCCTTCTGACAAAGACTCCAGAGCTCTGGACAGATGGGGTAAGAAAGTATACACCTCTGCAATCTTGGCTATCAGAGCACTCAATTGTCAGTTTCATATGTTAAAATATCAACAACACACTTTGGAACAATTAAAACAGAAGATTGCTACCTCTCCTGATGGTGCCAACTCAAAAGAGCTGGCAGATTTACTACACTCTGCTTGCCAAGTGGCCAAACACTCATTACAATGTGGATATGATGCCCTAGAAGCCTCTAGCAGGGCAGCAGTGACAGGATCTGTTATTAGAAGACATGCATGGCTGTAGGAACAACCTCTCCCTGATCATGTCAAGTCTAAACTTGTTGATGCACCCCTAGATAAGGAACACCTGTTTGGGGGAAAAAGCAGAAAAGGTGCTTAAAAAGATGGAAGACATAGCAAAATCTATGCAAACAGTAAAAGATTTCTTTCAAGTTCAACCTCCCAGATTCAGCAGGAACATTCCCTCTAAACACTGGGCCTTCCCTGCCCCTAGCAGACAAGGCCAAGGTCATCCCCACAGGGACAGGCCATCCAGGCCCTTATCCTTGGGCCAGCAAAGAAGCTAACAGTGGACCACTTCCATCTCTAAGGCAGGGAGTTCTATGGCAAGCACTCACGATGACTCTCCCACCCCCCTCTGCCCTCCTTTCACTCATCAAAAACTAGGAGGAAGGCTCACCCTCTTCAAGGACAGTTGGATGTTCTTCGTGTTTCACTGTTGCAGTCATTACATTTGGGTTATCTACCTGCAGGTAGCCCTCAGCAGGCCTGATTATCAAAGTCTTGGGTCCTGCATCAGATGCTGTCTCTTCTTCCATGACGTCAGGTAGGGGTATAAAGCATGCAGTCGACGCCATTATATCCGTTTTTCTTGCCGCTCGGTGCCTGAAGTAGAAGCAGTTCGCAAGTGCCAGTCGGCCGACTCCTGAAATTTTTGTTTTTGAGTTTCAGAACCGAAGTCTTCAAAAAACCTAAGTACCCAGTTGGGGATCCTTTTTCTTGCTCTCAACCAATGTCAGTAAAAGTTAATAATTGTATTACTTGTGGAAAGCAAATGCCTCATAAAGATTTTCATTCGTACTGCATTCCTTGCTTAAGCCCAGACCACGATGTCCCTCGCTGTCGGTTTTGTGCTTTATTCAATTCTCGAAATATTCGCCGTCAGTTCTTGCATCAGACTATTTCGGTACTCTGTTTAATTATCCAGAAATGGCTTTGGTAAGCCATCTGACTACCGACATTCCGAAAAAATGTAAACATAAAGACAGACCGCATAGGTCCAAAGTTGCCGACGACGCTTCTGTTAATCTAGTTACCAGTTCGCTGGTACTCAGTGAGGCGCTTTCGCAGCCCCTGATACCCACTACTTCAGATTCGCAGGCCTGTACTGAGACTCATTCGAAGTCCAGTAATGCCGCAAGATGCTTCTTCAACTATGGAACCTGCGGATGTTTCTACCTTGGATGGGTCAGGAGCCGCTATGCAGGCACCGGCTTCTGAGGGTGTATTCAGGCCTACTGACTTGCATTTCAAACCGCCATCTTCTTCTTCAAGGCCTAAAACTCGACCCACACCTAGAAAACCGACGTCCAAACCACATGGTCAGGCCCATATGCCTAAAAAACATATGATAAGAATGGCTGAAGACCTTATTACTCTAATTAGGGGAAGCCAGCCTTCTCCCTCTAAGAGACCTAGAACTGATTTTCCTTCTGATTTTTCTGATCAGGATTCTGAAATTTGTTTCTTCTGATTACCAGGATTTGCCCTTATCTACCTATTAGGATTCTGATGCAGAGGACTCCATACCCTCTGCTTCCCCTCCAGAAGATTTTTCTTTTGGTGAAACTTTGCACGCTCATTTCTGCTGGGAAAGCCAGGATTACTCTGACTCCAAAAAGAGGCTTAGGGAATTCTTACTCCTACCTCAACACAGGCCTTTAGCCATCCCTCCTGTACTGGACATTGTAGATGATGCCTTCTTGGAATCTAGCCTGGCCCCAGACACTTTACCTCTGGCTCCCAGGAAACCTGACAGGTATTACAGAGTACCTGACTCTCACAAGTTCCTCTTTAATAATCCTATTGCCGACCCAGAGACCATTTCACAGGGACCCAAAGGCATTAAGGCTACTACTGCCAAAATCCTACCCCCTCTGATAGAGATTCCAGGGCCCTGGACAGATGGGGTAAGAAGGTATACACTTCTGCTACTTTGGCCATTAGGGCCTTAAACTGCCAGTTTCATATATTAAAGTATCAGCAGCATGTTATTGGACTACTTAAACAGAAAATGATGTTGATTCCTGACTGTGCTGAAAATAAAGAATTACAGGATTTAATGCATTCTGCTGAACAAGTTGGTAAACATACTTTGCAATGTGGTTTTGACTCTTTAGAAGCATCTTGCAGGGCTGCTGTCCCTGGGTCTGTTCTTAGAAGGCATGCTTGGCTTAAGGAGCAAAATTTGCCAGATCATGTTAAAGCTAAATTACTGGATGTTCCCTTAAACCAAGACCGCCTATTTGGCAACAAAGCAGAAGAAGTACTTAAAAAATGGAGGAAAAAGCTAAATCTATGCAAACTGTTAAAGATTTCCTGCAAGTACAGCCTCCCAGATTTAGTAGGCATTGGCCTTCTAAGAATTTGTCATTTCCTGTCTCTTCCAGGCCTTCTTAGTCCAAACCCAGGAACAGCAGACCACCTAGGCTACAGTTTCAAGGTACTCACAGGCCTAAGCAGTGGGGGGCTCCCACTTCCAAAGCTGGAAGTAGTAAGACACCCCCCTATGGTAAACTGTCACAATGACTTAACCATAAACCTCCCAAGCCCTGCTGAACTGTCTGCTCCCTTAGGGGGAAAGATCACCCTGCATGCAAAAAACTGAGAACTCATTACTCAAGACAAATGGGTTTTAAATATAGTTTCCCAAGGATGCAGATTCCACTTCCACATATTACCAACCCCAAATGGTTAGCCAGACCTACCCGTAAATCAGTGGGCAGAGGGTCAGTAGCAGGTTCTCTCTCTTCTAAGTATCAGGGCTATTCAACCTGTCCCAGCAGAGGAATGGGGACAAGGTTTTTATTCAAGACTTTTCTGGTACCCAGAAAAGACAACTCCTGGTGTCCTATCCTGGACCTCTCTATTCTAAACACCTTTTTGGTAATCCCAAAATTCAAAATGCTAACTCTTCCTCATCTGCTTCCCATGCTAGGCAAAAATGCCTTGTTGGCAACATTGGACTTAAAGAAGCTTACCTGCACATTCCAATAAGGGAGTCTTGCAGAAAATACCTACGCTTCAGAGCAGGCTACATGCACTATCAGTTCTCTGCACTGCCCTTTGGCTTATCTACTGCGCCCAGGGTATTCACAAAGGGCCTAGCTCTAGTCATTGCATTCTGCAGGCAAAGAAATATTCAAATATACCCATACCTGGACAATTGTCTAATTTGGGCAGAAAGCCAGGACAATACTATTAAATCATCTGGCATTTGTAAAGAAACTGCTAACCTCACTGGGGTACACCATAAACAAAAAGAAGTCTCACTTAGTACCCTGCCAACAAATTGTATTCCTGGGAGCAAGCTTGAACACAACTTCCCAAATGGCCTACCTCACACCAGAGAAACAAGTTTATTTGACAGCCTACTTCAAACTACTGGCCAAAAAGACCCAGCTTATCTGCAAGGAAAATACTGCAAGCCCTGGGGTTCATGGCCTCTTGCATTCTACTAATTCCATATGCAAGACTGCATATGAGGAGACTACAATGGTATCTAAAAAGCCTATGGTGTCAACATTCTCGGGACCTGCAATCAATGATTCCTATCATTCCTTGTATAAAGACGGAGTTCCTTTGGTGGGCAGAAGCCTGCTACCACAACAAGGGGCTGCCATTCATCCCCTGCTGCCCAAGCCCTAACAGCAGATGCATCACACTATGCATGGGGGGGGGCTCACTTGGCAGGGCAGTACATTCAAGGCAAATGGAACCTGAGTCAAATGCACCTGCATATCAATCAAAAAGAAATGTTAGCTGTATAGAATTCTCTGACAGCCTTCAAGGACCACATTCTTCCAGGACAATTACTGGTAAAGACAGACAACACCACTTTTATGTGCTACATAAACAAGCAGGGGGGAGCCCACTCGTACCCTGTCTGCAGACTAGCCATGGCTCTATGGAACACAGCATTGAGCTACCAAGTGCACCTACAAGCTCAATTCTTGACAGGCAAGCTAAATTCACTGGCAGACCTAAGCAGAAATCTCATGGGTCCACACGAGTGGAAACTGGAACCAAAGATATTCAACAGTTTGAGAAACAAATGGGGGAGCCCAGAGATAGACCTGTTTGCCTCCCCTCAGAACTATCAATTGGACAAATTCTGCACAAGGACTCCCCACAGACAAGCTTGGAAAGTGGATGCCCTGTCCTTCGCCTGGGAAAGCCTCTCAGTTTATGCCTTTCCCCCTCTGCCTCTCCTCTCAAAAGTTCTGCTAAAGATCAAACAGGACAAACCAAGGACAATACTCATTACACCAGACTGGCCACACCAACACTGGGTACCCCCTCCTGTGCAGTTTGTCATTGCTGGAACCATGGCACCTGCCTGTGACCCCTTCCCTACTGTCCCAGCAGGAGGGCCAGATTCTGCACCCCCAGCTTCAAACCCTGAATCTTGTAGCCTAGCTAATTACCTGAGATCTGCAATACCATCCCTCAGTAAGCAAGTGCTAGATGTCATTCTGTAGGCAAGGAGGCCTAGTACTAGAAAATCATATGCTAAAAAGTGAAAAAGATACTGTTCCTGGAGCCAGACTCAGGGGATGGGCACAACAGTGCCCAGCTTACCGCATACTTTTCAGTACTTAACAGAGATGCTCCACAAGGGCCTTTCCTTCTCATCTATTAAAATTCTTGCCTCAGACATTTCAGCACATTATAATACTGAGCCACCCCCTGCTGAAGCAATTCATCAGAGGGGCCAAAAATTTAAGACCACCCAGTAGAGCCCCGTACTCCGGCCTGGGACCTTAACTTTGTATTGGAAAAGCTCACTCTACCTCCTTTTGAGCCAGCTGCAGAGTTGAAATTCCTTTCTTGGAAAACAGCCTTCCTTCTAGCCATCACTTCAGCAAGAAGAGTGTCTGAATTACAGGCCCTCATGGCAGTGGAGCCCATCATCTTCCATGCAGACAGGGTGTCCCTCAGGACCAATCATTCCTTTATGCCCAAGGTGGTATCCAGTGTGGCCCTTAATCAGTCCATTCATTTGCCAACCTTCTTTTCTAATCCACAGAAGAAAGAATGAATACTGCACTCTTTGGACATGCACAGACAACTTAGATTTTATTTGGACAGGAGTAAGCCTCTCGGGAAAACTGAACAGCTGCTAGTTGCCTTTGCTGCAGGGGCAGAGGGGAAGGCCATTTCAAAGCAAACCATTTCTAAGTGGGTAGGCCATTGAATTCATTTCTGCTATAAGCACCATGGAAAACCTACAAGATCACATTCCACCAGGGCTGCATTTGCTTCAACAGTCTTTCTCAGAGGTGTCCCTACCAGGGACATCCTAGAAGCTGCTACCTGGAGCTCTGTACATACCTTCACCAAGCATTACCACTTGCCTATTTTTTCTAACTAAATCCAGAGCTGTTTTTGCCACTGCAGTATTGCAGGGCTTAATAGCTTGTCCTAATGCTCTCTAGCTGCCTCCTCCCTTCCTTAACTTTGGGAATCTATCCAAATGTAATGACTGCAACAGGGAAACATGAAGAACATAGTACAGTTGTTTACATTTACCATAAATGTAGATGTTCGAGTGTATTCACTGTTGCAGTCCTGGTTACCCTCCCTCCAGCCCCCTGACTTCTATTAGCTATACCTTTTAATTGTTTACTGTATTTAAAAGCTTTCTGGCGTATTTGCTTTTTGTTGGAGGTGTAACCTTGTATATAATTGCTTCCCATTATGGGGGCACCTGACATCTGGGGCAAGAAAAACTGACATAATGGCGTTGGCTGCATGCTTTATACCCCTGACTACTTGACGTCATGGAAGAAGAGACAGCATCCGATGCAGGACCCAAGACTTTGATAATCAGGCCGGCTGAGGGCTACCTTCAGGCAGATAACCCAAATGTAATGACTGCAACAAGTGAATACACTTGAACACCTACATTTATGGTAAGTGTACACAACTGTACTGTCTCTATAACCAAGGACGAGTGGGCCTTAAAAATCATTTCTCAGGGATACAGATTCTCCTTCAACAAACTCCCTATTTCAAGAGAGTACCCAGACCTCCCCCCAAACCAGTGGGCAGAGGCACTGAAACAGGTCCAAACTCTAATATCCCAGGGGGCAGTAGAACCTGTCCCTCCAGATCAAACAGGAAAAGGTTTTTACTCCAGACTTTTCCTTGTTCCCAGAAAACAAGGCACTTGGCACCCCATCCTTGATCTATCCAAACTGAACATCTCCTTGGTGGTCCCCAGATGCAAAGTGCTAACTTTGCAGCAGCTCCTGCCTATGCTCACGCAAAATGCCTGGCTTGTGACACTAGACCTAAAAGATGCCTACCTCCACATCCCCATCAGGGAATTGTGCAGAAAATTCCTGCACTTCAGAGCAGGCTATCAACACTTTCAGTTCTCTGCACTGCCCTTTTGCTTACTGCTCCTAGCGTATTCACCAAATGCTTGGTCCTAGCAATAGCATTCTGCAGACAGAGAAATATACAGATTACCCTTACCTGGATGACTGCCTCATTCAGGCAGACTGCAAAGAAAAGTTGCCGCAGGAACTTCTCTTTGTCACATCACTCCTAACTTCCCTAGGGTTCACCATCAATGAGAAAAAATCAAAGCAAAATCCCACTAGAAAAATTTTCATGGGAGCTGTACTAGACACAGCAACTCAAATGGCCTTCCTGTCCCCAAAAAAGCAGTGCTTCCTGCCTCCCTACTTCATCCAGCTGATATCCAGAAGTCACCTCACTACGAGGAAGTTCCTGCAAGCCCTGGGACACATGAAATCTTGCATCCTTCTCTTCCTTCTCACGAGGCTTCACAGGAGAAAACTTCAGTGGTACTTAAAGAACCTTTGGTGTCGGCACTCTCAATCCCTAGAGACCACTGTCCCTCTGATCTCTTGTATAAGGGCCGAATTTCTCTGATGGACAGAGGCCTGTGCCATGAACAAGAGTATTCCCTTCATCCTCCGCCCTTCTGGCCAGACCATCACCACCAACGCCTCAGACATTCATTGGGGCGCTCACCTACCAGGCAGGTGTACTCAAGGCCTTTGGAATGCCCAGCAACTTCACTTGCGCATCAACCAAAAAGAAATGATGGCAGTGCAAATGGCTCTGACTTCCTTCCAACTCCATTTCAGGCCAGGGGTCCTCCTTATAAAAAAAGACACCACAGTAATGTGGTACATCAACAAGCAGGGGGGCACCCAATCGTACCCCCTGTGCAGGATAGCCATTAGTCTGTGGCTTACAGCCACCTCCATGGGGCTACACCTAATTGCCCTATACTTACCAGGGATCAACAACGCACTGGCGGACCACCTAAGCAGAAACTTACTGGACCCCCACGAATGGCAGCTCCACAGAGAAATCTTTCTGCAAATCACCCAGGAGTGGGGGACCCCGGAATGGACCTCTTTGCCTCGCACCTCAACCACCAGCTGCACAATTTCTGTACCAGGGAGTATCAGCTCCTAACATGGAAGGTGGATGCCTTGACCTTCCCCTGGAGCTCCCTGTTTGTGTATGCATACCCTCCTCTGCCCCTTATTCCCAAGGTTCTGATCAAAATAAGAGCGGAGAGACCAAAGGCCATCCTCATTGCTCCAGATTGGCCCAGACAGCGATGGTACCCCTTATTACGCAGTCTGACCTTACGGCCCCCAAAGCTGCTTCTCCCAATGTCAGACCTCTTGACCCAGGAGAGGGTGAAGGTACTGCACCCAGACCTACAGACTCTCAAACTTTCAGCATGGCTTATCCACTAAAAACTAACAAGGAGTCCCTGTTAAGCAAACAGGTCCTGGACATCATCACAGAGGCCAGAAGGCCAAGCACAAGAAAATCATATGCAGGAAAATGGAAAAGATTCTGCTCCTGGAAACAATCAAAAGGGAGCAGTACCTCCCAACTTTCCATCCCTCTCATCCTGGATTACCTAGCAGAGTTGCTCAGTAGTGGCCTCTCTTTCTCCTCTATTAAAATCCATGCCTCGGCTATCTCTGCCCATAATGATTCAGACCCACCCCTCTTCTCTCATCCTTTGATTAAGCAATTCCTCAGAGGGGCTTCTAATATCAGGCCTCTGACGCAACCTTGGGACCTTTATTTTGTGTTAGAGAGACTAACCTTTCCTCCTTTCAAACCTGCCGCTTCAACAGAATTTAAATACCTCTCTTGGAAGACTGCCTTCCTACTAGCTATCACCTCAGCCAGAAGGGTCTCGGAACCTCAAGCTCTCATGGCTGTCGAGCACTTCATAATTTTCCATACAGATAGAGTCTCCCTGAGGACTAATCCCTCCTTATGCCCAAGGTGGTATCTGATGTGACCCTTATTCAGGCCATACACCTTCCCACCTTCTTTCTCAACCCTCAAAACAAGGGGGAAATAATTCTGCACTCACTAGATGTGCACAGACAACTCAAATACTACCTGGACTGTACTAAGCCATTCAGAAATACAGACCAGCTTCTTGTAAGCTTTGACCCAGGGGCAGAGGGGAAGCCCATCTCCAAACAAACCATTTCCAAATGGATTTCACACTGTATCCATTTTTGCTGTAGACTACATGGGAAACCCATCCCTAAGTCTATCCATACCCACTCCACTAGGACAACCTCCACTTCCATTGCCTTCCTCAGAGGAGTACCTACCAGGGACATCTTGGAAGCAGCCACTTGGACCACTGTCCATACCTTTACAAAGCATTACCACCTACCTCTCTTTTCTAAGTCTAGGACAGGGTTTGTCTCTGCAATTCTGCAGGGCCTCCTGACCCTTTCCTAGGACTCCACTTATCCTTCCACCCTTTTCCTCAGCTTTGGGAATCCTCCCACAGGTGATGACTGCAACAGTGAAGCACGAAGAATATAGTACAGTTGTGTACACTAAATGCAGATGTTAGTGTGCGTTTACTGTTGCAGTCTTGGTTTCCCTCTCTCCATCCCCCATTTAACATCTTCCACTAGGGGGACACAAGCTTCCCAAGGTGGCTTTTAGCCACCAGGGCCATTTCTGTCTTTTCCTTTGTGCTTCCGACGGGTTAGGGCAAGAAAAACTGATATGACGTTGGCTGCCTTGCTTTATAGCACTAATGACCTGATGTCAGACTACAGGCAATAGCAGCTGGCGCATAAAAACATTGACTCTGGTATTCGGGCCGACCGAGGGCTACCACAGCAGGGATAATCCACAGGTGATGACTGCAACAGTGAATACACTCGAACATCTACATTTATGGTAAGTGTACACAACTGTACTTTCTCTAACATAGTTTTGTAGTGATTGACTGGCCCAAAAAGGTATTGGATCAGTCAGAGAGGAAAATGTTTTATGCTTATGAAATAGTATACAAAAATCACTGTGTATAGCAAGATTATGTATTCCTTGTTCTGAAGTGGTATGGGTCTCCTCAAAATTGATTACATGTACAGATCTGCAGTCATAGGACTGCATACATATCTGCTGACGTCACCAGATCCAATCATAGTGAAAGATTTAAATTATGAGGAGAACAAGTCTAAGATGACTACCCTGCTTAGTTTAGCAGAAGCATATTGGTGTCAAATGGGAATGGAAATCAAACCAGAAGCAGACGAAAATCAGCTAGCCAAAAAACAAAAGAAAACATATAAGGAGAAGGATCAGATGAGAGAGAGAAATGTGGTGAAGTCATAAATATAGCTGCAGGTACAGAAAACTTCTGGAACAACCTCATGTCGAACAGGAACCGATGCAGGATTGGTTAAAGAGAAATTAATTTAAACCGAAAGGTGAAAGGTTAACATTGGCATCCCAGGATAGTGGACTACATAACACATTGGTTTACAAAATCCATTGAACATGTGAGAGAAACAGACTAATAAAAACAAAAAAGTCACATATCTTGTCGCTGGGTGTGATACAGTAATGGTAGAGGGCCTGTATATTAAAAGGCATAATAATGTGGCAAGACTGTTGCACTGGGGATTGTGCAAACATTACAATATTATAATACTGGAGTTAATGAGAAACGTTAGAAACAAGAACCACAAAGCATTATAAAGAATGGTTAAGTTTTTATTATATGGAGTCATCCATTACCAACAGTTCAAAAAATAGATGCGAGAAAACCAGATCTAGTAGTCCATGAAAAGAAGACAAAATTGATCATTGAAATAGCTACACCCACTGATAATGTCTTACGTACAGAGAGAGAGAGAGTCATAAAATATAAGGATTTGCAGCCAGAAATGAGGGAAATGTGTTAGCAGGATATCCAGACAGTTCCAATAGTTGTAGCTGCAATGGATCTCGTAAAGAATTTACAGTTGTATTTAAATATGCTACTGATACATGTAACTCTGTATGAATTGCAGAAGGAGTCAATTCTGGACATATTGTGGGTGCTGCAAAGAACACTTCTGGCTAACATCAAAGACAGAAACAATACTAATTTCACAAACTTTTACCTAGAAATGGGGTCTATTCCCATCATGGTATTAGAATCCAAAAAGACTTGGAGATATTAAACTTCAAGAAACTGTTCAATGTCCTATTCTAATGTTGCAGTACTCACTTTGGTGTGGAATTTTCTGCCTCAGGCTGTCTGATGTCTGCTCCTATACAAAAGCTTTTGCCTGGCTGCTGTAGTTGTGTGGGATGTCACACATAGGGCCATAAACCAGGGTTCTTAAATGTGACGTCGGCACTCAGACCCCAGAATTTTTCTGCCACAGATGTCATCACTTCGATCATTCAGCTCCTGCTTACAATTACTTCAGAAAGATAAGTACCCTTTTGGTTTTTTTTATTTTCTTTATCATTGCTTGTGCTTGGTTTGCTGTAGATCTTGGCCCATGTCAACTAAAAAAGGCAAATGTAGTTGTGGCCGGCAGATACTGCACAATGATTCCCACAATAAGTGCATATTTTGTCTAGGTAGGGAACACGACCATACATTGTGTTCCATTTGTAAGTCCTCCATGCCCAAGATGCTTGCAGTCATTTGGCCGCATTAAATTTATATCTCAAGAACCAGCATCTGAAATGCCTAGCCCTTAGGATGGTCCAAGAGTCAGTCGACCAACCCGAACCGCCCAGGAAGAAGGACAAAATTTCCAGGCCTGTTCCTACTGACAGTCTGCTTTTGGACGACCCGCTGGCTTCTGATATAGGGGCCATGGAATGGCCGCTTTCTCCGTTAGCTTCTGTGGTTCCCACTGAGGAAGCTGTTTCTGCAGCCACGGAATGCACGTCCACTGAGATTATTCAGCCGTCGGACCCAACTGACATTGAGGGAGAACCTGTTGTTGGATGGCCGACCGTGTCCTCTCTTATTACAGGCCAGGCTTCAATCCCTAGGCCGTCCCCGAAGCCTACCCCTTCCAAGAAAAGACAGAAGACAAAACATATCATTCCTCCTCCTGAAGCACATCCAGATTGGCAGTCTTTTACTAATTCTCTTATGCAGGCCTTCATGGCACTTGGGTCTACAGGCCCTATTCCTTCTACCATTTCTGTACTCAAGTCCTCACCCAGCCTCTGCCTCTTCTCCCCAGCATTCAACTACTCAAGAAGGAGAAGAACAGCAGTATCAATATGATTCCTCCTCAGAGGAATCCATCTCTTATGTGTCCCAAATTGCTTCCCCTGTTGACTACTATTCCCCAGATGAAAACTCCATTGAAGGGGACTCCCCACCTGAAGATTTAACTTTTGGGGAAACTATACCTAAAATGAAGGAGTACTAGTTGGACACTATCCTGATGTCTGACACCCAAAATAGATATTTTGAACTTCTGCAACTTGAGTCTCCCTCTCCTTCAGCTATACCTCCTATGCTCCCAGCCTTCCTGGATGCATTTATTTCTATCTGCAAGAACCCTGACTCACAGCCCCCAACCCCCCAAAAGACAGGTTTTATAAGGTGCATTATGACCAAAATTTCCTGGTTGAAGCCTCCACTAGCAGATCCAGCTGTCATTGCTGTGGCTCCTGACTATCTAGACAGGTACTTTCTGCCAGTCTCCTACAAACAGATAAGGACAGTAAAACCATGGATAGACTGTTCAAAAAAGTGTGGAACATCCTCCACCTTGGCTTTCAGAACCATTAATTACCAAACACATGTTAAAATACTCTCTGGACCTAGTGTCTCAGTCCTCTACCCTGCTAACCTCTACACCTGACTGTCCTACTATGTCTGACATTGCATCAAAACTGTCCCTAGCCACTCAAGTGGCCAGACATTCCATCAGGTGTAGTTATGATGCAGCAGAAGCCTCAGCCAGGTCTGCAGCTTCTGCATCTGCTCTACACAGATATTCCTGGCTACGCCTGCAACCCCTTCCAGAGGATTTCAAATCTAAAATTATGGATGCTCCACTGGACCACAATCTACTTTTTGGCAAAATTTCAGCTGCGCTCTTCAAAAACTTGCAAGAGAAAAACAAAGAGCTGCAAGACATCAAATATTTGCTGGTGTCCCTCTTCCCTAAGTACTACAGGAACTATTCGGCTAAAACTTCCTTTGGCAGGAGGATGCCTTCCAATTCTCAGCCCTCCTCCTCCAGACCAAGAAGAGGATCTAGGAGACAGCCTTACTCCAGACCAGCCAACAACCATCCACCCTTCAAACAGCCCTTTCCCAACAGAGGAGGCCTCTTCTTGGCATGACTACCCTTTCCCACCTCCCCTTTTCTGTCCACCTACCCCACTGCCCCCCCCCCCTTTGGAAAACCATCACCTCAGACCAATGAGCCTTCTCCAATATTTAAAGAGGATATTTCCTATATTGGAAGAAAAAAACAAGGTCAAAAAACATTCCCTTCCCACCAAAAAAACAGCTCCACCTATTCCCACATATTCTGCAGGAGCTCCTCTCCCTAGAAACTATAGAACTAGTCCCTGTGGGCCAGGAAGGAAAAGGATTTTATTCGTGTCTATCCCTAGTTCCAAAAAGGGATGGTCCTTGGAGAACCATACTAGACCTATCCTACTTAAATCCGTTCCTAAATGTTCCATCCTTGAGGATGCTCCCTCTGCAAACCTCCTGCCCCTGATACCACCCTAAGCCTTTATGGTCACTCTGGACTTAAAGGAAGCTTATCTCCACATTCCTATTCTGCCCTCCCACAGCACATTCCTGAGATTTACTGGCATTTCCTCATATTTTCAATTTACAGCTTTGCCCTTTGGCTTATCTACTGCTCCAAGAGTGTTCACAAAATGCCTGGCTCCTGCCGTTGCATTTTCCCAAACCAAGGGCATCCAAATATACCCTTATCTGGACGACATTCTCCTCTTAGCGGAATCAAAAACAATGCTCCTAAGTCACCTGAAATTCACCATGACCATCCTGCACAACTTGGGGTTCACCCTAAACCTTCCAAGTCTTCTCTGCACTCACAGCAGAACAAAGTTTTCCTGGAATGCAGGATCAGATCAGATTTGATGAGATCCTTCCTCCCACAGGTCAAAGTGCAGTCTCTCTCAAGTCACTTCCAAGATGACCTGTGGGTAACCCACCTTTCCACAAAACAGTTTCTTCAAGTACTGGGACTTATAGCAGCCACAATCCTCATGCTCCCTCTAGCCAGGTTGCACATGAGAACATTTCAGTGGTACTTAAAGAATGTATGGTCTCAGCACCAACACTCCCTAGACAAGCACCAACACTCCCTAGACAAACAAATCCCCCTTCTGTCCTGCCTAAAGTCAGAATTGAGGTGGTGGATTCAACAAATCCTCCAAAACCAAGGCATTCCCCTGCAACTTCCTTCCCCTACCCAATCCATGCACACCAGACGCATCAGATCTAGGGTGGGGGGGGGGCAACTCTAAAGGGTTATAGGGTACAAGAATCTTGGACACCTGCCCTTCAAAAACAACACTACAACATCAGGCAGTCTTGCTGCCCCTTCAGCCCTTCCTTCTCATTCTTCAGCCAGGCCTTCTTCACATTCTTGCAGACACCACAATCATGTGGTACCTGAACAAACAGGGAGGGACAAAAGACTACCTCTTATGCAGGATGGGATAACCCTACAGATTTGGGAGCTAGCCACCAAACACGACCTCTTCCTGCAGGCCTCTTACATCCCCTCTCAGGAAAACAAACAAGCAGACTTGCTCAGCAGAACATCCTCTCACCTTCACGAATGGATGTTAAACAGGGGAAACCTTTCTAGACATAGTGCACCGGTGGGGCACCCCTCAAGTGGATCTGTTTGCCCCCCCCAGAACAGACAACTAAGCAAATTCTGCACTAGGGATCACACTCCATCAGCATGGAGAGTAATGTCTTCAGCTTTCTTTGGAAGATGATGTTCCTTTATGCGTTCCCCCCTTCCCACAAATACAAAAGGTCCTGAAAATCAATAAGGATCAACCGAAAATCTTGTTGTTGACTCCCTACTGGCAAAGGCAACACTGGTTCCCCCTTCTTCACTCTTTAGCCAAGGGCAATTGCCATAGGTTAGCCCACAAAGTGGACCTACTGTCTCAGCAAAAGGGATCTCTCATTTACCCTCAGCTGCAAATGCTCAACCTAACACTTTGGGTGATCGACTTCTGATCCCATACAGCAGCTCTACTCTGAGAATGTGCTCTCAATCCTAAGGGAGGCCAGGAAACCAACTACTAGAAAGACATACCCATCTAAATGAGAAAGATTTGCAAAATGGTGTCTTCGTAAGGACAGGGATCCTGTGCAGGCAGACCCCTCCCTAGTCCTTAGCTATGTTTATGATCTCATTAAGGCTGGACTAACTTACTCCTCTGTGAAAGTCCATCTTTCAGCCTTCCTACCCCTACAGCCACTCCTGCTTTCAAGACTGGATCTTAAACTTTTCCTGAGAGGGATCCTATTAGACCACCAAGAAAACCCATCCCTCCTCCCTGGGACCACAACTTCGTGCTAGAAAAACTCACCTTACCTCCTTTTGAGTCAGCTAGTTTGGCCTCCTTACAAATGTGTACTTGGAAAACCATTCTTTTAGTGGCCATTTCTTCCACTAGAAGAGTGTCAGAACTACAGGCCTCATGGCCTGCCCCCCCGTTAAACCACCTTCCAAAATGACAGAGTTGCCTTATGCACAAATCCTAAATTTATGCCCAAGGTGGTAAATGAGCTATCCCTAAACCAGTCCATCTACTTACCTACCTTCTTCCAACTCCAACCAACAGTGCAGAGAGAATCCTTCATTCCCTGGACATACACAGACAGTTGAAATTCCATTTAGACAAGACTAAGGCCTTCAGAAAGTGTGACCAACTCTTTATCTCCTTTCACCCCAGGGTTCTGGGCAAGGCAGTCCGCAAACGGACCATTTCCTGCTGGATTAGGAAATCTATTTGTTTTTGTTATTTACACCATGGCAAGGTCTTAACTCAAGGGGTAAGAGCTCACTCCACCAGGGCATAGCTACCTCCAAGGCCTTTCTTAAAGGCCTGGACACAGCTTCCATCCTGGAAGCAGCTACCTGGTCTATAGTCCACACCTTCACCAGACACTACAAACTAGACCAAGTCTCCAGGGCCAGGGCAGGCTTTGCCAGAGCAATCCTGCAAAGATTCCTGGAATCCTCTACCTCCACCTCCTCCCATTTCTCCTCCTAAGCTGTGGTACTCTCCCACACCAAAGTGAATACTGCAACATTGGAATAGAAGGGACATAGAATAGTTGCGTAAAATCTTACCATAACCATAGATGAAATAAACTGCAGAAGCAGAAGCAAAAACGACGGTAAAAAAACTCACACACACTGGAGCCACAGTCACTATCTTAAAATTTACTGAGCTTCTTAGTATTTCAGCTAACTCACCTTCCAGGGAATAACCATAGATGTCCTTCTCTTCCATGTTGCAGTATTCCTTCCCACCTCCATACCCCCTATTCTTCTCGGGGTCCGGCCCCTGGCCACTGCTTCCAACCTCTAAGGCTTATCTGTCCAGCCTTACAGTGGCATTTGTTTCTTTGGTTGACATCTTGTTCTCCTGACAGGCCACTCCTCTGGGCTTCAAGTTCTGTGCGTGCCAACGTCACATTTAAAGACCCTGGTTTATGGCCTTACATGTGACGTCCCATGCACCTACAGCAGCCAGGCAAAAGCTTTTGTATAGGAGCCGACATCAGATCGGCTGAGGCGGAAAATCCCACACCATAGTGAATAGTGCAACATGGAAGAGAAGGACATCTATGGTTATGGTAAGATTTTACACTATTCTTTCTTCAAGGGCACCTTAGTTAATTGTGAAAGCAGTGATGCACATATCTCTCAACTGTTCAGATTTTTGCCTCATGTTTTTGGTTTGTTCCTCATAAAATTTGTGGTTGTCTGGCAAATTACTGAGGGTTGAAGTCAGTCACTTGAGGTTCAGACTTCATATCCATAATAACTAAAAAACCTGTTGTTCTAGCAACTTATTTAAAATCTGTCCCTATTTTTAGGCCTTTGTTCCCCAATTATTTCTGGCGTTGTCCAGATTTCTTGCACTGAGAGGTAGAGAGGTATGGTAATGCATATGGTAGGTAATTAGGAATTTATGGGTAATCTCATTAAAACTTATTTACTACAGAGCCTTCAGGAAAGTAATACTCTTCACGCTACATTATGCTTTATAATTGTATCCTTTTTATCCTGTTGACAACTGTGTCCTGATCCATTTAAATCTAGTGATCCAAGCAGCAAATATGACCTTCATATTGTTGTACAGTATAGTACAATATCCATATTTACATGCACATGAAAACAAATTTCAAAAAGTGGTCAAAGAGCTTTAAAAAGCACATAAAAAAACAGATCACAGTTCTCACAGGTCATGGACCAAAAGGAGACTGCAGAAGCCTACCTTCCTAAAGTTGCAGTCTGTCTCCGTATTAGTATTCTGAAGAAATATTTTAAAGTTATCTATCTGTGAATTAATTCAGACCTGGTAATCTTGCCTGCTTTGCTAATGTCATGTCTGCACAGCTCTCTTATCTCCAGAATTGTAGACAAATGCAGAAATAATCAGGAACGCTTGCACTTTTTAAAAAATGTTAGTACTATTAACTTTAGAAATTGACAAAATAAAGATATATGAATTAATATGAATTTTTTGAAGTGAAATATATCAAATTTTGTCATTATTTAAGTGCAATCTTCCACCTTTTCTCCCCAAATCTTAAGTTTTATGATGGGATTAGGAGGAACAGGGCAAAATTTTAAGCCAGAATCAATAACAGTTGAGATGTATGCTGCGCAGCTGCTACATGGTTGTTGCAATCCGCTTTGAGATGTCGCTCCACCCACATTACACATCATCATTGTGGGTGTGACCATTTGATATCTTTGCTACTTTAGCAACTTTTCTTTTGGGAAGGTTGATTTTGGGTTACACTTGATAAGCTTCTGTTAGGTGGATCTTCAGTACTGACGCACTTTAGTAGTAGTACAACTTTTCTTCTCTTTAATTAAAGGAAACGTGAGTACAGTTACATAATAGCAATATTAAAACTAATGAAGTCTTAAGTTCAGATTCTGTCACAAGGCATTCATAGTTTTCTTCCATCTGTATTGCTTTTACTTCTCATTATTTGATTTTTTTGACCTGTGTGCATGTCTTCTGCACTGTGCCTTAGAAAGTAGGCATACTTTCCCTCCCAAATTCCCTCTAGCGTGAGATTCTTTCCTTGTCTTTTACCTCTGTTTTATTCTTTTCTCTGTATGGTTAGCTATTTTCAGTTCAGCCTCTTCCAGAGCATTTAATTTCCCTCTGACTACATTGGAAGACACTTGGAGGTGATCATTTTATTCTCTCAAACATCTGACAGTCTCTTAGGCCTGTATGGAGGGTGGATAGGGGACTTCCTGCTAATGACTTGAAGGAGACTGTGGCTTTGAGGCACTGCCCGTTGACAAGATGCTGTATCTGGCATGACTTATGGGATACTTAGTGGTACAGTACTTACTTTCTTAACCAGATAAAAATGGAGAAAAAAAGGCAAGAGTACTGATTTGAAAGAAACTTGTCAAAAACATTTTAGTCTGTCATAACCACGCAAATTTTTGCAAGCTGTGTTATAAGTGAAAAGGCATGGGCCTGAATTGTGCACTTTATGATGTAATTTATGACAACACTGGTTTGTTGAACATTTGTTGATCCTGAATCTGCTTGTTCAAGTTTAGTTTTGTTTTTATGACTGTTTTAGCCTGTTGCTACTGTGAAACATGTGGAGGTCCTTAATTAAGGACAGTGTATTTAACTACTTTGAATCACTATGTTTTAAGCCATCGCATATTGTGATTTTTCTACCTTTAGGCCAATGAGGTGCTACTTTTCAACAGAAAATTAACTGCAGCTGAAGCATGCAATTTAGGACTTGTTACAGAGGTTTTCCCAGACAGCTCATTTCAGAAGGAAGTTTGGGTGAGGCTAAGAAGTTTTGCAAAGTTACCAAAAAATGTAAGTATAAAATCTTCTTTTTGAAATTTCATTGCTGTCTGCCATTATGAAAGTAATATTTTGAATGTGGGTTTTTACTCTTGCAAGATAGCATCATGTTGGAGAGTATAATTAGCATCATGGTGAATATAGTATGTCTGGTTACCTTGAGAAATGTCAAAAAAGTATACATTAAGAAACGTGGTACTGGCAACCCATGTTCACTGTACAGTGCATGGCAGACCTGATAAGAGAGAATTATTGTCCATTAGATGTTTCTTCTGTTAGGAGTAATGTATTTCTGTTCTGTGGTGTGTTGTGTAATAAACAATGTGTGATATTTTCAGAAAGCAGAGTAGGTTGAAGAGTTGTTTTTTTTTTTACTGCAGCTGCTATTGACTGGCTGGTTTTCATTATTATTTTCGAAAACCCTTCTTCAGTTGAGAATCATGGTGGTAACAACTACCCAGGTTATGCCACAGTTCCTAGAAATAGTCTCCATCTCATTGTAAGTGTTTTCAAAGCAAGCTGATGTACAGTTCTTAGTGTGTCATGGGTTTGTCCCAGAAACACTTCCTAGTGGGCTGTGCTTGGTACACCTGTCATGGGAGACATGTGGGGGGACATCCTGACAAGGTGCCAGACTACTTCATCTGAATCCTGTGAACAATGAGGAGCAGTGGCTAAAATCTATCTTCAAGATTGCCCAGCTTCAACACGGTCATGGATAATGAGCCCTGCACCTTTCAAAATAACCTCATTTCTACTACATGTATATGTAATCTAATGAATTTGGTCACTACCCAAATTTGTGACCATAAATAAAGATGGGGTTTAGCCTGGCCTGTACATTGAGAGCTTTGTTTTGTAAGCTAGCTGTCACTTCCTCACCACATTGAAGTTCAGCCACAATTTCAAGACATTGATTTTCATCCCATGTGCTCCACACTCAGCTGAGAGCAGACATTTGCAGGTAAGAGGATAGTATCCTCTGCAGAAAACAAAGATGCAGTCTTCACATCTTCAAAGTGGATACTCTGCAGAGCATTGTAGTAAATTGATTATTCTGGTATTCGAACCAGAAACAGGAGGGGAAAAAAGACCCTTCTCCTTTCATTGAGTCCTGTACGCACCTTGAACATATTTGACTTGATCCAGAGACTCTGAACATAACTTTTATTTTTGAAATCCAGAGACTGAGTGACACAAAGCCGTGGCCTTGGGACCTCTGTACTGTTGTAACACTTTCTGCAAGATCCTGAGACACGTGGCTGTGTACCTTTTCCAAGTCCACAAAACAACATTGATATTACTAGCAAACTCCCCTGACTCCTTCAGTATCTCTGCAAGGACAAATACTTCCACTTTTCCATGACCAAGAAGAAGTCAACATTGCTCCTTCTGGTGCAGACAGCCACAGAATAAAAGCAGAAGGATGTGAACAATCCAAAGGACATCAAAATTTATTAACAAAATGTTAAGCGCTTTCCTCTCCACTACAGAGACTTCCTCAGAACAAAGAAACATCACAGTCACCCAACCAAATTAAATACCCCTTTCAATTAATCAATTTGTACAATCATTGAAATTTAACGCAATACTCACAAGAATTGTTCTCATTAAAAAACAGCTACTAAAATTACATTTAAAACCATTTCAAATCAAATTAAACACACAATATTAAACTAAACTACATCACTACATAGTTATACATAAATATTTGTCTTAACTTTTACCTCTTAAAACTATCCTGAAATTTGATCAAGTTTTAAAACACTGGCAATACTAATAGTCTCATTTATGCCTGGATATCGGGAGGCATTCATAAACAATTGCCATCTCAATTCCATTAAATACTTCCACTTTTCCATGACCAGGAAGAAGTCAACATTGCTCCTTCTGAAGCAGAGTCTGGATTGTTGAATGATGTATTCTTTTCAGTACCCAGGTATATGCTTTCCCAGGGCAGCTGAAGAATGTGAGCCATCTGTCATTGGAATCCACCCTTCTCTCCCCAGTTTAAAAATTGTGACCACTGTTCCAGTTTGGTACCTTAAAAGTACTACCCCAACATGTTATACACTATAGTCATATTCCAGTTATTTTTTTTTAACTACATTTGCCTCGTGTCCTAGTGTGTCTACAGATGTCCCCATAGGCAGTTCACTTGAAGAACTCATTTTGCATCTAGTGTGATATGTAACTTTGGCAAATCTGAGCCTTCCATGCCTCTAACCCCAAAATAGAATATAAAGCAGGGATGGTAAAACATCATGTCATCAGCAGCTAGCAAGATGATAAATGCTATTGTATCATGTTCTGGTGCTGTCACTTAACTTGTTTTCATAATCTGTCAAGTTAATTTTCCAGTAGGGTTACCCACAAGAATAAATTGGTCTTGAAGCCCTATTGAATCAAATGCTTGTAGAGACAACTGGTAATTTAATAAGGTAGCTTTATCTGCTTATTTGTCTTTCAGAACTGTACTACTAGGAAATGCACAGCAGTCCCATGCATAGGTATCATGTATCCACAGTGCAAGAAACAGAGCCCAAAAAAAACAGACCTAGAAAAGTAGAGTACAAGTTCCAGAGGAAACATGAACCTTTTGCTGTTCTCCAGAAAGGCTGGATAGAGCATTATGTTTTTCAGACTGATAAAGTCAAAGTAATCTGAAAAATACACAAAATCCTCATCTTTCTGGGTGCTGATTTTGATGTATTAAAACATATTTACATACTGATGTATGCGTATGTATGGTTAAGAGAGTGTCATACTGTGGATAAAAAAATCATTGTCATACAACATGAAAATATATATCTGATGTTGTCAGTCTTCATTCATTCTTGAATGTTGGGTCTTGGTTCCGTCCTCGGAAACAACTTGGCCGTTATATCAAGCTTGCGCCAGCCAGAAACTCCCAAGCTAACGCTACCCATAGTGCCTCTCTTCCCTTCCCCTCAGATCTCGTTTGCTGCGTAGAATTTCAGGTGCGTCAGTTGTAACCTTTTTCACATATATTTATAATTTTTTTGTCTCTTAGCTCTAAACCTGTTACTTATTTGATTTTTTCTAGTTACTGCCCTGTCTTGTTGAGTGTGAGTGCTGTTTCTTCCCTTTCTACCTTGTCGGTAAATACTTTATCTTACCATCATTGGTATAGGCCCTTCCCTCTTACCTCTGCTAATTCTGTCAGTACCATCATTGGTATTCCCCTTTCTCCCCTTTACCCTTTGTGGTTATTTTCTTTAACTACCATTGTTCTACCAAACTATCATTTTCTTTACCCTGTTTTTCTCTTACTCCATGTGTGTGTGTGTGTGTGTGTGTGTGTGTGTGTGTGTGTGTGTGTGTGTGTGTGTAAGTTGTCTGTGTAAGTTGTCTGTGTGCTTGCCTTCTCATTTAAGGTTTAGAAGATGGCAGAGAAGCATAAGTGAACTACTGGTTTCAAGCAGTGTGAATAATGTGGCAGAAAGATGCCCAATTCGGATGGGCATCTTTCTTGCGTTTATTGTTTGGGGGAGGTGCCACATTTAGAGATTCAACTGCGTGTGAACTCTGCAAGGGTTTCAGTGCTCGAATCCTTGCAGAGAGGAGCAACAAATTGATCCTCAAAGGGCTATTGAAATGTCCTTTTAGTGAGGCTTTGTCTGAGGCGGAGATGTCAAAGTCTCCCAAAAAAAAAGAGGAGCCACTCTGTTCCGGCATCTCCCAAACCTCAAGAATCTAAATCTTGTAAGGCCCAGGCCTCAACTTATACCTCGGAACCAAGGTCTAAGATTAAAAAATTGACACCTGCTACCGTTTCACCACCGAAACCTGTAAATTCTCCCATGGTGCCGGCAGCTACTGAACCTGTGAAAGTCACCGCGGTACCGACCCCTTCATCGGTACCTATGACCATCTCGGCACCAACAATAGTTTCCCCAGTCAAACCGGTCACCCCCCCCAGCAAAACAAATCATTGGTCAGCCGACCACGGTGCCGAAGGTCGAATCCTTACCCAGGACTAGGTACTCTCCATCTACTGGACCCCTTCCTTGGCCAGCAATTGAGTCCCTTTATTGAACACCCAGAATCACCCTCCGTGATGTCCATCCATTCCACCAGGAGCCTTTCAGAGCTTGATGTAGTCAAATTAGTGTATGAGCTCTTCATGACCAGAGGTCTTCCTGCACCATCTAAGACCTCTCTCCCATGTGGATCTGAGGTTTATTCTCCAAGGACTCCCACTCATCTTCCTTCTTCAACCTCTTAGAGCCATCAACTTTGATGCTCCCAGTGTCAACTACTTCGGTCCCGATGGTAGACCTCACCTTGGTTCCGGAACCGACTCTGTGGTTGGCAGCTCTGTCAGATCCGACTCACCCGCAGGACCTTGACTTGGCTGCTGGCTCCAGGATCCCTTGTTCGGCTCCGATTTTTTTTCCCATGGTGTTGTCCATGGTTCATGGTGCTTTGATAGTTCCGAGTCCTCTCACAGCTCCTTTTCTGGAGGTGGGCTTGTCAGAGTGGACTGTGTCCCTGGTTCTGAAGTTGTCATTCTCTGTTCTGGGCTCCCATCCCTCTTCGGGTGGGCCTGCCTTCCAGATTATGGAGAAATCTCTCACCCCAGCAGGCTCGCAGTTGGCACCATCCCCATCACAGTGCCACATCAATGTATCCTCTGGCTCGCAGCTGTCACAATCTGCTACATCAGGGTAGCAGGCACGAGAGCAGCATGACACCCTGCTGCAGGGTACCCTCTCTTCAGAGTCCTTCTCAGACCCCTCCTCCCGAGGAGCCACCCCATAAGAGATCGTGCAAGAGTAAGCACCTAGATTCTCCAGAAGAATCTATCACTGAACATACAGATTACGATGGAGAAGGATCCCCGCAGTCACCCCCTGAAGATGTCTTCTTTGGAGACATCCTGGATATCTTAAAACAGAGGGGTGATTAGAAGCCCATAAACCCTTCCTCCCAGGAATCTCTTTTATTGCAGGTTTTTCATGCCCAACTTTCTGCTTCTTGGGTGACCCCACCTCCCGATGAATTGGTCAAGCTCATCATGCAGCGTGAGTGGAAGCCTCCTGACACTGTAGAGCCAATCCCCTGGAGACCAGGCAAAATTCTGTCTGCACCCGAAGATCACCCCCACTGGTCCAAAGGTCTAGCGGTAGATGCTATGGTGGTGGCGGCTGCCACAAAAAAAAGAAACTTGCCAAGGAGAGTCCTGCTGTTCATCCTCCAAACAGAGAGTCTCGGACGATGGACAGATGTGGGAAGCAGGTCTGTGCTTCAATGACCTTTGCCATACGGTCGTTACATTTTTTCACACATTTCACTTGACTTCAAAGGGACCTGATAACAGAGCTTTCAGAGACCTTGGCAGGAGCAGTTTCTGATGATGTACGAGATAAGGTTGCCTCCCAGCTTGCGACCCTTGAATCGATATCTGACTCATCCATGCGGCTTATTGTGCACACAGCCGAAGGGACAGCCAGGGCAGCGAGTACAGGTGATGCCATTAGGCGTCATGCCTGCATGCACTTTTGTGACTTTGCAGCCCTTTCAAGTCTTCCTTTGTCAATGCTCCAGTAGATGCTACCTCGTTGTTTGTACCAAAAGTCAGACACACATTAGCCAGGTGTGAGAAGGATGGAAAGACCCTTTTCTGCTGTGGGCGTGCATTTTTTCCACTCCTCAATGACATTCCTCCAGGAATCAGAGGAGTGGAAAGATGTGGTTCAGAAAGTCCGAAGGGCCTTTTCGGGACACACGTGATGAATATTCTCCCCGAGGCAGGGGGGGGGGGACTCATTGGGAAGACACCCCTCCTGTGGCAGAGAGGGCCCCACGTAACCAGGGTTCCAGAGATTCTTTCTCTGGACAACCCTAAAGGCGCTTCTGAGCAGTGGCCTAATAGCTTACCTCTGGAGGCAGTTGGGGGAAGATTCGCTCTTCACCATTTAGCCTGGCACACAATAACATTGGATTCCTGGGTGCCGACAGTAATTACCAGAAGTTATCGTATCCCTTTCACTCTTTATCCCAGACCCCATAGGCGACTCCCCGATGTTCCACCCAGTCAGAGGGATACAGCAGCACTAGAAGTTCAAACTGTGCTTCAAAAAACAGTCATCGAAACAGTCCCAACAGACCAAATAGGATCCGGATTTTACTCAAGATTCTTTTTAGTGCCAAAAAAGACAGAGGTCTGGAGGCCAATTCTAGACCTCGGTGTTCTGAACAAGCTTGTTCGACAAACAAAATGCCGGATGGTCTCAGTTCAGCCTGTCCTTTCTTTTCTGGAGAAAGGCGATTGGATGTGCTCTGTAGGTCTTCAGTTAGCATATTACCACATAAATATAGGCAAGCACTCCAGAAGATATCTCTGCTTCCAGCTGGGAGCCAGTCTTTACCAATTTCGACCACTGCCCTTTGGTCTGACCACAGGCCCCCGGGTGTTCAAATGCATGGCAGTGGTAGCAGCTCACTTAAGGCTACAGAGATGATTCTGTATGTTTCCATATTTAGACTGGCTCCTCACCACCCCCTGCAGGCATCTATTGCTTTTTGCCTTGGACTCCGTTCTAAGCATTGCAGAGTTCTTAGGCATCTCAATAAACAGGGAAAAGTCAAAACTATCCCCCACACAATACATAGAATTCATTGGAGCAACATTAAACACAAAATCCTGCATGGCTGCTCTCCTTCTTCATAGACTGATGAGGTTGAGGTCACAACTTCAAGTGATACTTTCTCAAGACAAAGTTCTGGCTCGTCTGGTCTTACAACATCTTGGGTCCATGGCAGCAACAATCACCCTAGTTCCTTTTGCGAGATACCACATGAAGGTGCTTCAATGGCTCCTGGCATCACAGTTGTCTGTGTTATAACACAGACAGTGTCAGATCCAGTCTGCATAACCAACCATTGCAAGCAGGATTTACACTGGTGGATGAAACCAGAAGAAGAATTATGGGGCCTTCCCTTATCACCCTCTCAGCCCAAGGCCGTAGTGACCATGGATGCTTCCCTGATGGGGTGGGGGGGGGCATTTTCAGGGAAAGACAGTCCAAGGCACTTGGTCCCCTGAAGAGGCCAGTTTGCATATCAACGTCCTAGAACTGAGGGCAGTGCTGTTATTGTTGCAAGCATTTCAATCTGCCCTCCCTTCAGGGACAGTAGCTATTCAGTCAGACAACATATCAGTGGTATGGTACATCAACAAACAGGGAGGAACCAGATCCTACCCTTTATGTCTGGAATCCCTGAAATTTGGCAGTGGGCGATCACCTCTAACCGCTTTCTGATAGCGATGCACATGCTGGGGAATTCTAGCGTGATTGCGGACAAACTGAGCAGATGCATTCTCCTGCCTCATGAGTGATCTCTGTCCCAGTGTAGCAACTAAGATCTTTTGTTGATGGGGTCAGCCTTGCTGTGATCTCTTTGGCTCTTCCATAAGCCAGAAATGCAGCAGCTACTTTGCAGTAAACCCCCCCACAGGGGGAAACCCCTAGAGATGTTGTCCTATACAATTGGCTCCTGTGACTACTTTACGCCTTCCCACCAATCCCCCTAATTCCCCATTTTTTGAAGAAAGCCCAATGGTTGAAAAACAAAGTGATCTTCATTGCACCTTACTTGCCCTGTCAAGTCTGGTTTTCCTTTCTCTGGTCTCAATTCACCCCCCCTGTGGACTCTGGAGCCAGCTCCAGATCTGTTGTCTCACCTGCAGGGACTGGTCCATCCCAGCCTACAAAGTCTCAAGCTGATGGCTTGGTTCTTCCACTTCCAGTAATTGCCAGGCAGAATAATCCAGCTTCCACAGTACAAAAGATACTTTTAGCTTCTCATAAACCATCCATCAGGAAACGTTACGTTAGTAAATGGAACAGATTTGTGTTTTGGTCTCAGGAAAGAGGACTTGAGCCCTTTTCACCTTCGGTTGACAAGGTATTAGAATATTTATCAACCTTGTTCCAGTTGGGAGCCTCTGCCTCTACTATTAGAGTTCATTTAGCTGCTATTTTAAATTTTCATAATGGTTTCAACGACCTTTCTTTGATGTTTCATCACCTTTGCAAAACCTTTCTAAAGGACGTTTTGCATTTGAAACCACCTTTTAAAGAGCCTGTTGAGCCTTGGAATTTAACGCTAGTCTTACAAAGTTTGATCCATCAGCCCTTTGAGCCAGCAGCCACATGTGATGTCAAATATTTATCTTGGAAAACGTTATTCCTGATGGCCATCAAGTCGGCCAGAAGAATATCAGAATCGCAAGCTTTTTGTGTGAAACATCATATATCGTTTTTCACAGAGAGAGAGTGAGTATCACTTTGATACTACTTTAGGCAGAAAAGAGGAGTTAGTTCTGACTCCAATATTAATCAGTCTGTAGATCTACCAGTTTTCTTAATTTTTCAAACAAAGGCGAATATTGTTTGCATTTGCTGGATGTACACAGACAGTTAAGTTTTTTTATTTGAACAGAACAAAATCATTTACAAAATTGGCCCAATTGTTCCTATCCTTTTTGGGTACTCGACTGGGCAAACCAGTTTCCAAAGTTACTTTATCAAAATGGTTGAGAGATTTCATCACCTTTATTTATGACCAAAATAAGCTAAACTTAATGAACAAAAGTTAGGACCCATTCTACCGGATCAGTTTCCAGTTCAATAGCCTTTCATTCCAGAGCCTCTCTGAATGACATTTGTGCAGCGGCAACTTGGGCTACCACACATACCTCTATCACTCATTACAAATTGGACATGGTCTCCAGGGGAAGAGCATCCTTTGGCTCTATGGTGCTCAGGAATATCCTTTCTTAGGGCCTCCCAGGGCATAGAGTAGTTAGGGACTCTGTCCCAACAGTCAGGAATGAGTAAAGATTGACAACATCAGATAAAGTTATGTTTGTACCATAATGTTCCATTTGTGTTGTCGATCTTCATCCATTTTTGACATTCCACCCTCCTACCCTCTCCAAAGACTTCTGGAGGTTCTGAACTAATCCTGGGTTTCTAGTAGGGTAGTTGCTCAGACAAAGCTTCCATACTTTTTTCTCCCTATTCTATGGGCAAAACTCGATCTGAGGGGAAGGTAAAAGAGGCACTATGGGTAGCCTTAGCTTGAGAGTTTCTGGCTGGTGCGAGCTCTATATAAAGGCCGAGTCAGTCTCAAGGACGGAACTTAGACCCAACACTCAAGAATGAATGAAGATCACAACACAGATGGAACGTTATGGTAAGAACATAACTTATTTTTAATGACTGTGAAGGTAGAACGGAACCACTGCCACGAAATGTGATAGCTGGCTCAACTTGCCTCTAGATTTGACAGTATGAATGTACCACTACCACAAGTTTGGCACCCAGATGTTAGACTGCCATCCAGTAATGACAAGATGATTGGTACTGATGGGGTTTTGAATCCCATCACTGCTAACCAGGGCTGATGAAGTAGAAAAAAAATAAATGTGCTTACAAGTCTGTTTCAATAACTGTTTTCAAAGGGGAACTTTCAAGGTTGGCTGCACACTGATCAAAAGCTTAACTTCAGCTCTCCCATTTTGAAAATAGAAACTGATAAACTCCAGCCAGAGATTTTATCAACTTAAGTCTGTTATTGGCTAGAAAGTACACTGTCTGGATGCCTGCAAAGAAGACATTTTGAGCCTGAAATAAAGTTAACTAGAAAAGGTGAAGAGAAAACACTGACTCAAATAATCTGGCAGCTGTTCAGCAGAAAGCACTTTAAGCTGTAGCGTATTCTGGTATTCCACAGCAGGAGCTGTTAATTGAAAAGATGCATCATATGTGTGCTCCAAATTTGTCCATGCAAAAGCAGCCAAGACCTTTATTAATAAAGACGAAAACCTACCAGCAGAAAAAGTTGATTTTGACAAAACTGTGGCAAAAAAGCAAAGTATTTAAAGTCGGAGACACTAGAGTTTTTGTGGAAAATGATTATTCACTGTATACCAGGCAGAAGAGAGATTTATTCCATTAATTAGGAAATATCAAGAGGCAGGTGTGTGATTCAACATGCTGTTTCCATGCTGCTTTTCAGCTGTCTTAAGAATATTTTTTCCAGAAGGATCAAGTCATTTTTGATGCAGAACAGACTAAGCAGGAAATGAAAAACGTTGTCGTACAAAAAATGAGCCATCAAGTAGAAAGGGACTCTGCTTCTCATTCATTGGATAATAAAGCACACAGAGAGACTTTACCAGTGGAATGTTTTCCACTGCTTCAAAGGAAAATGCTTGAGAGATCGAAAAGCACAGGAGTTGACTAGAAGAATTGGGAGTACCATGTAATTGGACAGGAATCTGGATTTGGAAGATGTAGATGAACAGGAAGAAGACCAGCAGCAAAGAAATTAATGAGTAAATGTGAGACTACAAAGTATCAATTGCATGTATGAAATATGGCTGTATAAGAATAAGCGGAAAGAGTGGATTTTTGTTAGCTTTGTTATACTTGTGAGGAACTGAAAAGTATTTGCTTCACTTCATGCCATTAGTGTGTAGAAGGACTCTGAGGAGAGAGGAAGAGAAAGGAAGAAAGCAACTGTAAGTAAAACAAATTATTTTCTTACGAGTATTTCTATGAAACTTTTGACAATATAAATTGGATATTTTATTGTCCAGTATTTTTATTTGTTCTTGTATGTGATAGCTATTAAAACAGCTGTCTTTTTTTCTTCCTCTTCTCCCTCTCTCTTTCTCTCTGGTATTAAGAAATGTAGGCATTACAGTGTAAAAAGTGAAGAAAAGCTAGACAAACATATGTTTAAGTTAATAGACTGTAATTTTGGGTTCTTGAGGCGGGAGATGGGGTGTAAAAGTACACAGATCATGATGTATGTAGAGCTAGTGTATTTTCTCTTACTTTTGCATAGGTGAATGACTGGATAGAGTCTTGGCATACTCTAATAACAAGTGAAAACAAGTAAATATGAGTAAACTGAATATAAAGAAAAGATTTCTTTTATCAATAAATGTTTCAGCTTGACTTTCAGGCTGTAACAGAGGAATGCATTTTTATTTTTCTCTTACTTTCCATGGAGGAAAGGCAAGAGGAATAAGACGAGTGTTGGTTTCTTCATGGCTAAAAGTTAATGATTTCTGAAAGTATGCAGTTAGTTTTCACATCTGGGGGAGTGGGAATAAAGCTAAAAAAAAAAAAAGACCAACACTAATTAGTGTAAGTAGAAACACAGGCAATAACGTGTCTAAGCATGGATAACCTCAATTTCAGGTTAACTAGGCCCTGTGTTATCAGCTCTCTTTTGGCACAAATGTTCCTGTTAAGAGGATTGACTTCATTATTTGAAGATGTACATAGTTGTGCGTGTGTATTAAGTTAATAGATTATAGCTGTGTTATGGGGGTGGGTTTGTTTGTTTGTTTTTTTGTTTTGTTTGAGGGTTTTTATTAAAACAAGAAGTATTTTAAAATGTGACATAGGCACTAATGTTAATAAAAATTGTATATAGGATTATCCTGCTAAACAGTGGGTGCAGGTATCACAAAAGCTGGAATTAGACATTTAAAAAAATCTGCCACATATAATAAATAGGAAAATTGACTTCTCACCATAATGTCAACACTTTCCATATTGTCTTGGAATGTCAATTGTCTCATGGGTATAGATGAAAAGGAGATAATACTTATATTGAGAAATTCTGAGTGCAAATAGCAGTGCTACAGGAGACATTTGGAAAGATCTGTGCATGTGAATTTGATGAAGAAAGGACTTCAGAATGAATATTCTGCAGAATATCAGGAACAAAGGAAAAGAGGAGTACTTGTTTTAATTTCTAGAAGAACTGCAGTAGTGATCAAAGAGGAAAAAAGGATAATAATGACAAATCTGTAGTAGTAAAGGGCTACTGGCAATGGATTAGGATTATACTGACATGTTTATATTCCACCTAAAACTGCTGTTTTGGAGCTTAAAATATTTGGGGGAGAAATAATCAGCTTTCAGCAGGGAAGAATTTGAAGTGCTACAACAGGATGTATCTGAGGGGCCTAGAAGTAAAAATATAAAAAGAGGGCAGATTTTTGAAGAAATTAATGAAAATATTTGGTATTGAAGATTGGATTTAGTAGAAGGAACTTAGGATTTGCATATTGTTCCCAAAGGTACATTAACTGAGCTAGACTTGATAGAAATTCTATTTTGCTTGTCCGTTTAATTGAAAACTTTGATACACATCAGAAACTATTTCAGATCATGCTGCAGTAAATACCAAGATAAAAAGGCAGGGTAATGAAGTAAAGATAAGACTGGCATTTCCCCTCCTACCTTTTACAAAGTGAGGAATTTGAGGAATGGGTTGTGGAAATTATCAGGGAGTTATTGGGAATGATAAAGTACTTCAAAGGTTATAGATAGGGGAATAAAACGTGCAGTAGATATAAAAGAAAAATAGATCTGGTTAGGAAGTGATGAGACTTATTTACAGGGGCTGATAAAAGTTAAAATATTACAACTAAGAGGATTCTCACAGAACAAGGTGAGGCAAAATTGCAGTGCGCTAGAGAGAATAAGGGAGTACCTGGATAATATGCATGAGATTAGAAAAATTGTTAAGCAACTATTTTGATAACCAGTACACAAAAAACATCTGGCACAGTGACTTAGACAACAGAAAGTAGAAAAGGATGTTGCCAGACTTTGGGAACCTATAACAGGAAAAATAACCAGAGAACCTTTAGAGGAAATATGCCAGAAATGTTATGAACATTTGTAAAGGGGAAATCAAGAAAAAACACAAATGCAAATATGTATGGAAGACTTAAATATGTCAAGTTTAGAGATAGATGAGGCTCAACAACTAATAGACAGGAAGAGATGAGATAAAAATAGTGATGTATAACCAATCTACAGGAAAGTCTGCAGGAATAGATGGTATTCCATAGAAGTTAGGAATTTAGAAGGGACTAACGTGATGCAGATCTGGAAGGTTTTGTTTAACAGTATTTTAAAAGGAGGTGGAAGCACCAACATCCTGGAAAAAAGCTGTGGTGGCTGCAATAAAAGACCCATGTGGTCCAGCTTCATATAGGCCCATTTAAATTCTAAACCATGATTATAAAGTGTTTGTCTGTAATTGCTAAAAGAATAGCAAAGTTGATGCCAAAATTAATACATGTAGACCAGTGTGGTTTTGTGGAGGGGAGGCAAACATTTGACAGTATTAATAGAACAGTGATGATGCAGAAGGAAGCAGAATGTAAAAAAATATTGCTGTTATTAGTAAGTCTTGATACAGAGAAAGTATTTGACAGAGTAGGGCAATGGAATAATTGTCATGTCCTGATACAATAATATGGTTAATTAGAAGGATATATGAGGGATCAGAGGCAAAAATCAAAGCGGAAGGGTTCTTCTCTGATAAGTCATGTCTGAACAGAGGCAGGGTTATCCTCTTTCCTTGTTAAGAACTACAGGCAAAGAAAAAATAAGGGACTTAGAAATTTAAGGATATAATTGTTCAAGAAAAGCTAACTTTACTTGCAGATACTATTTTATACCTGATGGAACCATAAAAAGCCATCTCACTGTTGTGGAATATTCTGAGAGAGTTCTGATTTTTTTTTTTTTTTTTTTGGAATTTAAAATTAATGAAGATGAAACAAGGGCTGTTGCTAACAAAGTATGTGCTGACACATGAATTGGTCCACCAATGCACATATTTATTGGGACATGAGAAAATTAAGTATTTAGGAGTATGGATTAAAAGGATTAAGTTATGTCAGCTAAAGGGTATGTGGAAGAGACTAAACAAAAGAGAATACAAAAACTGAGAAAACTAGAAGCTCTTGCCAATGGATATGGATTGTAATATACAAGCAGTAAAATGTTTTTAGTCCCTTTAGTTTTATACACAGATCAGGCATATTTGTATCAACCAGAAGAGAAGGTGTGGACAGTAATTAATAAAGAGTTGCAGGATTTTATTCTGGGGGGAGGGGGGGGGCAAGAGTCAAATGGGATAAGTTAATCCTCCTGACAGAACAAGGAGGTTGAGGATTTCCTGATTTGAAGGGATATTTTAGATCTACACAATTAAGGCTGTTATACAGAAGACAAGCAGAAGGCTGTAATTCAAAGTGGAAAGGAATGATGATCAAGAAATAAGGAAATAATAGGATTTTGGACAACAGAGCCTTAAGAAGAATAACAGCAGTTGTACAAAATATTATATTAATAAAGTAGCAGAAAGTATACTGAGAATTCATTAAATGCAGGAATGAAGAAATGAGATTCTGCTGATAGGGATGACTGCAGTTAGGGGTACAGAGAGTAGTCAAGAAGGGGCTGGAATTTACTGGAGGAAGCTGGCAAATGAACTGAGGTGTTGGGAACAAGTAATACTAGAAGGAAAAGTAATAGAATGGGAAGAGGCCAAGAAGACATTAGGACTGCAGGCTGAGGATTGCCTTCCCCATAAGGGATTGATATTAGAATGTAGACAAAGAGAAGGGGATAGGGAATCCTAATTGAAATACTTGCACTGGTTGACTGTTTAATTGAACTGGGAACAGAAGCTGCTGTTAAAAAAGGATGATCAATATGACATATAAAATGTGGCATAATAACTATAGGGATAAATCAGAAGGGGTTAGAAAAAATGGGAAGCGAGATTAGATATGCAGTTCACAACGAAACAATGGAAGGACATATGTATGGCTCCAAAATATGCAACAAAGTATTCAAGATTTTAAAATTTTTGCATGGAAGTAGATAGATATTTTTATTCCCCAAGTAGACTCCAAAGAATTTTTCCTCGGGTAGATGGCAAAGGTTGGAGGTGTGATGGGGAAGAAAGAGGCAGCTGGGAGCATATGCTATGGGAGTGTAATGAATTGGCAGACTTTAAAAATTCCCTGCAGAGTACTGTCAGCAATACTGAGATGAGCAAATGAGGGTAACTAAGGAAATTAATTTTCTGAGCTTGGATACAGGATCTCATTGGTCTAGACATAGTAAGGCCTTGTTAAGTTCAGTTCTGGTGTTTACCTAAAAACAATTACTAGAAAATGGAAATCAAAATCTAAACCAAATGTACTTGAAGTAGTGAATATTATGTAACGGAGATGAGAGAACGGGAAGTGAGATCTTTAGAAAAGGATAGGAGTAAATTACATAAAAATAGAAATTGTGGAAACAATACTCACATTAAAATGTTTTGGAGGAGGAATGATGTTTAAGGGAAGGCAAGAATTAAATAATTTATGTAATGTTTCTTAGATATATAGCAATGTATGTGATTGTAAATGTGAACTTGTTAATATGGCTTGATTACTTTTATATAAATGTAAGTTTGATATGTCAGAAGTGATATATTAACTATTTTACAAAGTACAACTGGCTGCAAGAGCATAACAGAGTTCTCTACAAACTTCTTCCTAGCAAGGTAGTACTGACATCATCCTGGAAGGGCCAAAGAGTTGGTTACCCGCTACTTTTAAATCAAACATAATATGAAGTAAGTTAATATTTTATAGGCTTAAACAGCTTAATGGGAGGTGTGCCACACAGCTTGTAACCAACATTGAAAATAACAAATACCTTCTTCTCAGATAAATAACAGTATGTGAATATTCTTATAAGTAAATAAATAACCACAAGAGCTTAAATGTTAATAAATGAACTTTTCTTAAATACTAAAGAAAATAGTGCATATACAAAGGGAAATATACATAGGTTTGCACACAGATAAATCAAATAAAAGGCAATAAAAATGCAGGATTCATACAGAATAACCTTGGCTCCTGATATCCAAGTTCCATGGCTAGAGTGTCTTACAGAAACATTGCCCCTACTTAAATTAATAACTAGTATCACAGATTATTCAGTACAAACAAGACAGTATCACTATCTCTTACCACGTGGCCTCCATAGATGTGTACTTTTTCCCCAGCCCCAGGTGTCCATGACATCATCATCATCCTGTTGCTTGGAGAAGTTAAGTAGCCAGGCTAGTTCTTTTATTCATCGTGGTAATCTAAAGGTTTGCAAATATACATTACTGATCATTGTTATGTTGCTTTTCATAAAGACACTAAACAGAATTGTTGGAGTACCTGTCCAGATGTTCTTCATGTTTCACTGTTGCAGTCATCACATTTGGGTTATCTGCTTGCAGTAGCCCTCAGTCGGCCTGATTATCAAAGTCTTGGGTCCTGCGTCAGTTGCTGACTCATCTTCCATGACGTCAGGTAGTCAGGGGTATAAAGCATGCAGCCGACGGCATTACATCAGTCTTTCTTGCCGTGCGGTGCCCGATGCAGAAGCAGTTCGCAAGTGCTGGTCGGCCGACAACTGAAATTTTCGTTTTCGAGTTTCAGAACTGAAGTCTTCAACTAAGCTAAGTAACCCATTGGGGAACCTTTTTCTTGCTCTAAACCGATGTCAGTAAAAGTTAACAATTGTATTTCTTGTGGAAAGCAAATACCTCATAAAGATTTTCATTCGTACTGCATTCCTTGCTTAGGCCCAAACCACGACGTACCTAGCTGTCGGTTTTGCGCCTTATTCAAACCTCAAACTATTCGTCATCGGTTCATTTACACTTCTAAGTATTTTGGTACTCGGTTCAATTATCTAGAAATGGCTTCGGTAAGCAAAAAGACTACCGACATTCCGAAAAAAAAGATAAAGACAGAGATAGACCGCATAGGTCCAAAGCTGCCGACGACGCTTCTCCTAAGCTAGTCGCCAGTTCACCGGTACTCAGTGAGGCACTTTTGCAGCCCCTGATGCCCGCTACTTCAGATTCGCAGGCCTCTACTGAGACCCATTCGGAGTCCGGTATGCCACGAGATGCTTCCTCGACTGTGGAACCTGCGGATGTCTCTACCTTGGATGGGTCCGGAGCCACTGTGCAGGCACCAACTTCTGAGGGTGTATTCAGGCCTACTGACTTGCAAATTAAACTGACGTCATCTTCTTCTTCAAGGCCTAAAACTCGAGCCATGCCTAGAAAACTGACGCCCAGACTGCATGTTCAGGCCCCTATGCCTAAAAAACAAATAAGAATGGCTGAAGACCTTATTACTCTAATCAGGGGAAGCCACCCTTCCCTGTTTAAGAGCCCTAGGACTGATTTTCCTTCTGATTCTTCTGATCAGGATTCTGAAATTTCTGTTTCTTCTTATGACCAGGATTTGCCCTGATCTACCTAAGAGGATTCTGATGCAGAGGACTCAATTCCCTCTGCTTCCCCTCCAGAGGATTTCTCTTTTGGTGAAACCTTGCATACTCTTAGGGAGCATTTTGGCTGGGACAGCCAGGATTACTCTGACTCCAAAAAGAGGCTTAGGAATTTCTTACTCCTGCCCCAACACAGGCCTTTAGCTATACCTCCTGTACTGGACATGGTGGTTGATGCTTTCTTGGAATCTAGCCTGGCCCCTGACTATTTACCTCCTGCTCCCAGAAAACCTGATGGGTATTACAGGATTCCGGACTCTCACAAGTTCCTTTTTAAAAATCCTACTGTGGATCCTGAGACCATTTCACAGGGTCCCAAGGGTGTTAAGGCCATTACTGCCAAAAATCCTACCCCCTCTGATAGAGATTCCAGGGCGCTGGATAGATGGGGTAAGAATGTATACACTTCTACAACCTTGGCCATTAGGGCCTTAAACTGCCAGTTTCATATGTTGAAGTATCAGCAGCATATTATTGGATTGCTTGAACAGAAAATGATGTTGATTCCTGATTGTGCTGAAAATAAAGATTTACAGGATTTAATGCAGTCTGCCGAACAAGTTGGAAAACATACTTTGCATTGTGGTTTTGATTCATTAGAGGCATCTTGCAGGGTTGTTGTCACTGGGTCTGTACTTAGAAGGCATGCTTGGCTTAAGGAGCAATCTTTGTCAGATCATGTTAAGGCTAAATTGCTGGATGCTCCCTTAAACCAAGACCACCTGTTTGGCAACAAAGCAGAAGAACAACTTAAAAAGATGGAGGAAAAAGCTAAATCTATGCAAACTGTTAAAGATTTCCTGCAAGTACAGCCTCCCAGATGTAGTAGACATTGGTCCTCTAAGAATTGGTCCTTTCCCGTCTCTTCCAGGCCTTCTCAGTCCAAACCCCGAACCAGCAGAACGCCCAGGCTGCAGTCCCAAGGGACTCATAGGACTAAGCAGTGGGGGGCTCCCACTTCCAAAGCAGGAAGTAGTAAGACTCCCCCTCTGGTAAACTGTCTCAATGACTTAACTTTAAACCTTCCAGCCCTGCTCAACTGACTGTTCCTTTAGGGGACAAGATTGCACTGCAGGTAAAAAATTGGGAACTCGTTATCCAGGACAAATGGGTTTTAAATGTAGTTTCCCAAGGATATAGATTCCACGGTCAAACGGTTGGCCAAATCTACCCCCAAATCAGTGGGCAGAGGCTCAAAAGCAAGTTCTCTCTCTTTTAAGCATCAGGACTATTCAGCCTGTCCCAGAAGAAGAATGGGGACAAGGTTTCTACTCAAGACTTTTTCTGGTTCCCAGAAAAGACCATTCCTGGCGTCCTATCCTGGACCCGTCTATCCTAAACACATTTTTGGTAATCCCAAAATTTAAGATGCTAATTCTTCATCAGCTGCTTCCTATGCTAGGCAAAGATGCCTGGTTGGCAACACTGGATTTAAAGGAAGCCAACCTGCACATCCCAATAAGGGAATCTTGCAGATGATACCTTTGCTTCAAAGCAGGCTACATGCACTATCAATTCTCTGCACTGCCCTTTGGCTTATCTACTGCACCCAGGGTATTCACAAAGCGCCTAGCTCCAGTCATTGCTTTTTGCAGGCAAAGAAATATTCAAATATACCCATACCTGGACAATTGTCTAATTCAGGCAGAAAACCAGGACATACTATTGAATCATCTGGCATTTGTAAAGAAACTGCTAACTTCTCTGGAGTACACCATAATCGAAAAGAAATCACATCTTGTACCCTGCCAGCAAATTGTATTCCTAGGAGCAAGCTTGAATACAACTTCCCAGATGGCTTACCTCACGCCAGAGAAACAAGTTCATTTCGCAGCCTACTTCAAACTACTGGCCACAAAGACCTAGCTATCTGCAAGGAAAATACTGCAAGCCCTGGGGTTCATGGCCTCCTGCATTCTACTAATTCGATATGCAAGACTGCATATGAGAACTACAATGGTATCTAAAAAGCATATGGTGTCAACATTCTCAGGCTCTAGAGTCAATGATTCCTATCATACCTTGTCTACAGATAGAGTTCCCTTGGTGGGCAGAGGCCTGCCACCAAAACGAGGGACTGCCATTCACTCTACCCCCTGCTGCCCAAACCCTAACAACAGATGCATCAGACTATGCATGGGGGGCTCACTTGGCAGGGAAGTGCATTCAGGGCAAATGGAACCCAAGTCAAATGCACCTGCATATCAATCAAAAAGAAATGCTAGCTGTACAAAATGCTCTGACATCCTTCAAGGACCACATTCTTCCAGGACAATTATTTGTAGAGACTGACAGCACCACTGTTATGTGGTACATAAACCAGCAGGGAGGAACCCACTCATACCCTCTCTGCAGACTAGCTGTGGCTCTGTGGAACACAGCCTTAAGCTACCAAGTGCACCTACAGGCTCAGTTCCTGCCAGGAAAGCTAAATACACTGGCAGACGACCTAAGCAGAAATCTCATGGACCCACACGAGTGGAAACTGGAACCAAAGATATTCAACATGTTGGGAAACAAATGGGGGAGCCCAGTGATAGACCTGTTTGCCTCCCCGCAGAACTACCAATTGGACAAATTCTGCACAAGGACTCCCCACAAACAAACTTGGAAAGTTGATGCCCTGTCCTTCACCTGGAAAAACTTATCAATTTATGCCTGTCCCCCTCTGCCTCTCCTCTCCAAGGTACTACTAAAGATCAAACAGGACAAACCAAGGACAATACTGATTGCACCAGACTGGCCACGCCAACAGTGGTACCCCGTCGTGTGCAGTGTGTTACTGCTGGCACCTGACTCAGACCCCTACCCTGCTGTCCCAGCAGGAGGGCCAGATTCTGCACCCACAGCTTCAAACCTTGAACCTGGCAGCCTGGCTAATTACCTGATCTCTCCGTTACCATCCCTCAGTAAACAAGTGATGGATGTCATTCTGGAGGCAAGTCTCTTACTATCTTTCTGAAGTCTTTTGTTCCTGTCCATTTAAATTAGAGGATTTTTTTACTGTGCTTGCAACTCTGTGTGTGTGGATGTTTATTCTCCTTTGGTTTCTTTTTTCTTCGTGCTTAAAATGTCTGAAAAGCAAGAAGGGAAACCTCTTAAGTTTTAAGATGTGCGTACAGTGTTGGAAGAAGATGCCCCTTAGTGACTCTCGCACTTTGTGTGTATTGCTTGGGGCCTCTTCACCTGCAAGAGTCTTGTTCCATGTGCCATGGGTTTAACCAGAGGACTCTTATGGAGTGCAGAAATAAATTTATTTTGAAGGGATTACTAAAGATTCCTTTCTCTGAGGCTATCTCGCTGGAGTCTGCTACCACTACCAAATCTGACAAATCTGAAAAGTCACTAAAACGCTCTTCTCCGGCGCCAAAGTCTTCCTCAGAGCCGAAGCAGAATGCTCCTAGACTGTCGGCTCCAACAGAAAACTCTGAGCAGACATTTGTTTCTGGATCCAAGAGTTCGTCAGAGCAGCCAGAACTTTTGGCTCTGACGTCTTCGGCACCTACAGAATTTAGGTATCGGAGCCATTCCGCTTCATTGGAACCAATACCCTCTCTGCTCCCTTCCCCTTTTTTGACAAGATCAAGGTCACCAACCCTTTCTACTCGGTTGACCAGGAGTTTTTCCATTGATGATGTGGATAGGGTAGTACAGAGGCTCCTAAAGCACCAGCCTTGGTCAAGCTATTACTGGATCTGAACCCAAAGGAATCGGATCAGACAAAATTATCCCCATTGGTGCCTGTTCCTCCTCCAATCTGTCCCCTGGTTTCGGAGCCAGAAGATTCCAGCGTCCAACTTGTGTCTGCATCGGATTCGGGTCCCATAGGCTCTTCAGCTCCAATATTTGCCCCAAGCATTTCCGCCCAGTTGAAGCAGGAAACCTCTTGGAGTCGACACTCTCTGGTTGGATCCACTGAGCCGTTTTTTTATCTCTTGTGATTCAACCTTGCCTCTGGGGACTTCGGCGCGGGTGAGTTTGGCCTCTGCCTCAGAGCTTCTGCCCCCTGAACTGCAGATGCCTTTGGCCCCGACAACCCTTTTGTCAGATGCAGGGTGTTCTTCAGAGCAGGAGAGGACTGCCTTTGAGGTCATGAGTAGGGTTTTGACTACATCCCAGTCAAAGGCATAGCCTATCTCGGGTCTTCCTCCCAGTTCTGTGCAGGTGTTTTTGTCTTCTCACATACCCTTTCCACAGGACCACAGAGGCCCCATGTCTCAGGATGCCCAGCATGGGACTCCCCCCCCCCCCCCCCTTCTGAAGCCTCCCCAGACTATCCCACTGAGGAGGTCCCTTGGAAGAGAACCTGCAAGAGGAAGCATCTTGACTCCCCAGATGAGTCCATCACATAGGATACTGACCTCGATGTTGGATGTTCCCCCACGGTCACCTCCTGAAGATGTCTCCTTTGGAGACATCCTGGAAATTTTAAAGCAGAGAGGTGACTGGCATTACTGATCCCCTTCAGCTGAGGAGTCTGTATATCTGAAGGCTTTTGGGTTTTGCCCTTCAACCTCTTAGGTGACCCCTCCTTCTTAGTCTCTCAGAAGGCTTGGGAGACTCCAAATTCCATAAAACCAATTCCTAGGAGGCCAAATAAGTACATTACTGCTCCAAAGGATAAATCATTTTAAACAGAAGGTGTAGCAGTTGATGCCATGGTCGTGGTTGTGGCCACTAAAAAGGAACTTTCTAAGACCAGTTCCTCTATCCATCCGCCAAATGAGGATTCCAGGACTATGGATAGGTATGGGAAGCACGTTTTTTCATCAGTGACCTTTACCTTATGGTCTCTGAACTAGCTTACTCACTTCACCAGATTACAAAGGTACCTGTTGAAGGAACTTTCAGACTCCCTCCAAGGAGCTGTAGTTGACGCGGTGGTAGATAAAGTCAATGCACAGCTCACCACCCTCAACTCGATCGTGAACTCTTCCATGAGGCTCATATCTTATGCAGCAGATGGAACAAGTAGGGCAGCGGGTTCAGGCATCTCCCTTAGGAGGTAGGCCTGGATGCACCTTTGCAATTTCGTAGAACCCTTCAAGTCTTCCCCTGTTGGCGCCCCTTTTGATAGCGCTTCTCTTTTTGGGCCCAAAGTTAGAGACGCTTACCAGGTGTGAACAGGAGGGCAAGACCTTGTCTACCATTGGAGTGTGTTTTTCCACATCTACCAGACCCTTTTCTAAAGGTCAGAGAGGTGGTGGGAAGATATGGTTCAGAAAATCACAAAGGTCTTTCCAGGACACACAGGGTGGAAGATCTCCTAGAGGCAGAGAGGGGAACATTAATGGAAGACTCCACTCTCATGGCAGGGGAGGCCCACAGGACCAGGGCTCCAGAGAATCCTTCTTTGGTAGACCCTTCCAGTGCTTCTGAAGGAATGCCTGACTGCTCACCTCTGAAGCAGTCGGGGGGTGATTGTCTGTGCACCGTGAAACCTGGCAAAAGATAAATGACAAATGGGTGCAGGACATAATCGCCAGGGGATATATTATTCCCCCTCTCCTTTCCCACTCCCATAAACAAGACAGTTCCAGACATTCCACCCGGTCAGAAGGAACAAGCAACATTAGAAGTTCAAAAGTTGCTAAGGAAAAAGGCCATGCAAGAAGTCCCTGCAGACCAGAGAGGATCCAGAACTTACTCAAGATTCTTTAGTTCCGAAAAAAACAGGGGACTGGAGACCCATCTTGCATCTGCACAATCTAAACAAATCGGTGAAAACACCAAGTTCTGGATGGTGACACTGCAGCTGATTCTTCCCTTCCTGGAAAAAGACAGTTGGATGTTCTCTATAGACCTTCAGGATGCCTACTACCACATACAAGTGGAAGCGCAATCCAGAAAGTACATGGCGCTTCCAACTAGGAGCCAGTCATTTCCAGTTTCAAGTTCTGCCCTTTGGTCTAACTACAGCCCCCAGAGTGTTCACGAAATGCATGGCAGTAGTGGCGGCTCACCTGAGACGCCGAGAATTCTGGGTGTTTCCATATCTGGATGACTGGCTCATAACTGCCCGACCAGACATCATCTGCTACAAGCCAGGGACTATACTCTACAACTATGTTCCTCCCTAGGTATTATCATAAATTACGAAAAATCTGCTCTAGAGCCATGTCAGAGTCTTCATAGGAGCAGAGATGAACACAACTACATTGATAGTCTACTCTCTCTTGTGGAAGTTTTACTATCTTCTCTATTATCCAAGACTGTTGATCAGAAAGAAACAATCTAGTTCTCCAAGTACTGGGAAAAATGGCTCTCTCAAATGTTCTCATTCCCCTAGCTCGTCTCCATATGAGGATACTTCAGTGGTTACTTTCGACACAATGGTCAATTCTAGCACTTCCTATAACTCACAAGATCGGAATAACCAATTCATGCAAAAAGGATCTCCAGTGGTGGATGTACTGTCCTCTGGTATCTCAAGGCCATCACTTTATTCCCCCTCAACCCCAAGCCATGGTGACCAGAGATGCTTCCTAGATAGGGTGGGGGGCATTATCTTGGGAAGACAGTTCAAGGCATCTGATAACATGAGCTCATCTGTACATAAACATCCTGGAAAATGAGGGTGGTATTTTAGTGCTGCAAGTGTTTCAAGACTTCCTTCCTCTGGGAACGATAGCAATCTATTCAGACAAACGTGTCTGTAGTCTGGTACATAAACAAACAGGGGGGACCAGATCTTACCCACTTTGTCAAGAAGCCCTGAGGGTCGGCAATGGGCAGCAACTTCCAACCATTTTCTGATAACAGTGCATATCTTGGGGAAATCCAGTATGATGGCAGACAAATTGAGCAGAGCTATTTTATGGCCACAAAAGTGGTCCCTCAATCAGAAAGTTGTGGAAGAGATTTTTCGAAAATGGGGTCAGCCTTCTTGCGATCTCTTAGCTTCGCCCACCAATGCCAAATGCAGCAACTACTTTGCCCTGATCCCTCCTGTGGGGGAGTCACCAATTGATGCACTTGTTCCCGATTGGCTTCCGGGACTTTTTTATGCTTTTCCTCCAATCCCGCTAACTCCCAAATTTTTGCAGAAAGCAACTCTGTTGGAGGCGACAATAACCCTAATTGCCCCATATTGGCCTTGCCAAATCTGGTTCCCCTTTCTTCAGCCTCATCTACGGGATGAACCATGGATTCTGTACCCACTTTCGGATCTTCTGACTCACCCGTTGGGAATGGTTCATCCCAACCTGAACAATCTGACTAACAGCTTGGCTCCTCCAGTTCCCCTGATCATCAGGTTTCCTCTCCTGTCCTCTCCAGTTAAGCATATTTTGTTATCTTCCTATAAATCATCTACACGAAAACTGTACAGAGGTGTAATGGAAGAGATTTGTTGTATGGGCCAAAAATAATCAGACCTCTTTACTGTGCCCATACATTCTATTCTAGAATTTTTGGCAAACCTTTTCAGTTAAGGGGCTACTGCAGCCACTATCAGAGTTCAGTTGGCAGCAATTTCAAATTTTCATATAGGAAAAAACAGTTCTGGAATCATGTCACACAGACTTTGTAAGGCATTCCTAAAAGGAACTGCAATGATAAGACCTCCGTACAGAAACCCGTCACAGCCATGGAATCTGAATTTTGTTTTTTCAAATATCTGTCCTCCCTTTGAACCATCTGCTACCTGTGACTTGAAGTATCTCTCCTGGAAAACACTGTTCTTAGTGGCTTATTACTTCGCTAGGAGAGTTACAGAATTACAAGTTTTGTCTGTCAAGCCTAGTTTTTCACAAGGGCAGAATTTCTTTATGCACTAACCCATTATCTTTGCCTAAGGTTGTGTGAGAAAGTAACCTCAACCAGTCTATTGAGCTGTCGGTATTCTTTCCAAACTTCCAAAATAAAGGGGAGTATTCACTACATCTTCTGGATGTTCATAGACAGTTACGTTTTTACTTGCATAGAACTTCGGAGTTCAGAAAATCAGATCAGCTCTTTATTTCTTATTTGGATATTAGAAAAGGCCAACCAGTGTCCAAAGTTACCTTACCCAAATGGCTTTCACAATGTGTATCCTTCATCTACAATTCTAAGAACAAAGCTCTTTTACACATTCCACTAGATTGGTAGCCACATCTGCAGCTTTTCAAACTAGGTTACATTTGGATAATATCTGTGCTGCAGCAACATAGACAAGACCACATACGTTTATTACTCATTGCAAAGTGGATTTGGCCTCTAGGAGTAGAGCCTCTTTTGGGTCTGTGGTTCTGAGGAATATTGTCCCATGAGCCACTCAGGAATTAGGTTGCTTGGGATGCGTTCCATCAGTGAGAATAAAGGCGAGATTGTCAACATCGCATAAAGAAGTTATGTACTTACCATAGTGTTCCATGTGTGTTGTCCATCTCTATCTTTATTCTCACAACCCACCCTCCATAACCCCTGCCTATACTCTTGGGAGACCAAGTAGTACTATTTGGGTATCACAGGAACCTATAGCCTCAGAGATAACCTGTTCTTTTCCCTGTTTTTCTATTTAAGCAGCAACTTTATAAATTTACTGGAGGCAAACAAGATCTGAGGAAGTAGGGTGTTGCATTATGGGTAAGGGTGAATGCCCATGAGCTTTGCTGAAGGCTTCGAGCTTTTGAAATAGCCAAGATGGATCTTATGCATCAGAATCTGACCCATCAGTGAGAATAAAGGCTGAGATGGACAACACACATGGAACATTATGGTAAGTACATAACTTCTTTTTTACTGATCTCTTTTAGAGTTTGCAACCTTCATCCTTAAGATCAAATGCATCAAGTTGGAGCTGGTCTTTATCAGGGCTTCATACCCATTATGACCAGATCTTTGATTAAGTATTATACAGATGTGATCTAGCTTTCCTGGCCTGTCGGACTTTTTTGGAAAAGAAAGAAGTTCTGACACTTTCCTAAGATCATAGCTGTTCCATTGTATTCTTTTTCTTTTGTCTTGCAAGTGGTAACCAGGTACCTAGCAGTGATAGGAGCAATGCTGCATTGCGTATCCCCACTGTTTTATACTTTGATACATTTTGATTGTTGACAGCACACATTCTTAAAAACTTTGTCTTATAATAGTCTTAGTTGCTTTGGTTCTATTCTTCACAGTTTTCCACCAACTGAAAAGTTATTCTTCGTTCCATTTATGTCATTGCAGTTAGAAACCGTTTAGAATGTGCAGTTCATTATGGCCTTTTTCTTGAAGATCTGTGATCAGTTCTTTGCTGGGTGGACAAGGTTTTCTGGTAATGCAAAATCCACGTTACTATTTTTTTGATCTTTTGAAACTTAAACTGGTGTGCACATTTCAGATTCTATGCATGGTATAGTATATATGTATGCTATATAAAGAGATTTTTCTTGTGCTCCATAGAGGAGGGGTCTGCAGGGTAAAAAAAATGGTCTCTGCGGTTTTCTTAAACCAGTCTGCATCTTCCATTATTATTCTGGAGATTTACTCTAGGAAGTAGTGACTGCCCTTCAGTGTTAATTTTCAGTGACTTCACTCTTTCTACCTTTCAAAAGTAAAGGATTTCTTCTGAGAAGTGTCCCAGTGATCAGCTGTGTAGTTTCATTTTCTTTATGCAGAAAACCTATTGCTGACAGTAAAGCTGGTTTTAATATTTCTGCCATTAAGACCACTCAGTAACTTTATAAATCAGTGAATGTACATCTGGGGTTTGATGCATCTAAGGTCACTTTCAGAAAAGTGTATGTCCCTCACAACTGCTCTGCAGCCATGTGATTGTCATTTGTGAAGCATTGTGACTTGGATTTGCTGAACTTTGTCTCCTTGTTTATCTTTTTTTTGTTCATTTATTAACACTTGTGCGTAACTGGCTTACTCAGCTATTTCACAGAAGGGATCCAGGAAACAAGATGAAGTTCTGTAGAAGATTTCAACCTCAACCCACTTTTCTGTGCTGCCATGTAGACACAATAAGATTCCTTCTGTGAGTATTGCTGTTAAGTGCTTGCAAACATATACGGTCATTTTTCCCATTTTACAAGTCCTCTTGAAGTAAGATGTTTATTTATATATTGTTCAGTATGGACGTCTGTAGTTAGTTGCTTTGCCAGTAGTCCATCTCCTTTTAAGTACAGTTATGTCTGTGGTTATATGTGTAGAAATTAATGATGACAATTTATCTTGAAATAGTTTCAATTGCTTTGTTACAAAAGAGCCTCCTTGCTTGAAGTAGGAGAAGTAATTGGAAGCGGAAAAAGTAAGCACAGTTCTTAACTCATATGCAAGGGGTACTACAGTTGGCCTTGAATGTGCATGGTTTCTTGAAATTTGAATGGCACAACTTTTAGTTGGGGATGAACAGCTGATATTTCTTATGCTGAATTCACTTCATTTGTTTAAGTCCCTTTCAAAGATTTAATTTTCACACTGTGTTCCTTAGAATTACAGACCATGTCAATGTAATCATTTTGCTGCCCACCTTTAACAATATTATATGGCAAAATCCCTTTCTGCAAACCTGTATTTTTTTAATGTGTAGTATTCTTTTGGTTGTATTGCCTTCTCCCACATGTAGCAGATTAAACTTGCCCTGTATCCACTTGAGAAACCAGAGTACCAGTAATATAGGTTCATAGGTAGGTACTAGGCTATTGGCCCTAGGGCCTATATAAACCTAGCCAAAGGTACCCTGGCTTTCGTCACCCAAGAAAATTATTTTCCTGTGCCACTGTCGAGCAGAGCCATGGAAGTGATTCCCGGGGTGAATTTCCTATCTCCCATCCAATCATCAAGATTTTTCTTTAAGAGTGCTAATGAGGAGCTTTGTTTGATATAGATAGGTAGTTTGTTCCAGAGTATCTCTGAGTCTCTGGGGCAGGAATCTATCCCTCCAGCATGTTCTGTTTATTGTGGTGATGAGGTTTAGGTCCCTAGAGCGTGTAGCTCATAGGGATTGGGATTTCTTTAAGTGGAGCATGTCTAAAAGCTCTGGGTTTGACATAGCTTTGTGTGTTAGGCAGAGATCGCCTCTGAGTAGGCGATATGCAATGGAGTAAAGCTGCAGTTTTTTGAGACGGTCTGCATAGGGCATCTCTTTGAGGCCGGTAATCCTCTTTGTGAGGTATTTCTGTGGCCTTTCCAGTTGTTGTAGATGTCTTGTGAGGTACATACCAAAAGGGGCATTGTACTCTATAATGGGTCTAATGAGTGACGAGTAGAGGGGAACAATGACCTCTTTTTTCCTGGATGAGAAACCTTTTGTGATGAGGTGTGTCACATAGAAGGATTTCCTGACTACTGTGGTAATGTGATTATCAAAGGAGAGACTGCTGTCCACCTGTGTCCCAAGGTCTCTTATCACACTTTCGGTGTTAAGTAGACTACCACCTTTGTGGTAGTTCATGGGTACTGAGTTTTTACCAAAAGGAATGACAATGCACTTTTTGGCATTGAGCTTGAGGCCATGGCTTTGACACCAGGCATCTGTCTCAGCAAGGCCCTTTTGTAGGATGTCCACATCTTTTGGAGTTTTGATTATGGCTCCTAGTTTGCAGTCATCTGCTAACTTCGTTAGCCAAAGACCTTCTGTGTTGGCCTGTACTTCAGAGAAGTAGATACCAAACAGGAGAGGACCCAGGACTGAACCCTGTGGTACTCCACTTGTCACTGGTCTGAAGCTGAATTTGGAGTCTGCTACTTTCATAGTGTGGGTTCTGTCAGTGAGCCAGTTGGCAACCCATCTTGTGACATAGGGATTTATACCTAGTTTAGTGAGTTTATCTATAATTCCAGAGTGGGGGGTGGTGTCAAAAGCCTTGGCGAGATCTAGATAGGCTGTGTGAACCACCTTACCCTCATCTACGGCTTTGGTGACTGCTTCAAAGAAGTCTATCAGGTTTAGGAGACATGATCTGCCTTTTACAAACCCGAACTGGGTGGGGTCCTGAGTTTGGAGATTACCAATGTCATTGTTTATAGGTTCCATGATGATACGCTCCATAGCCTTGCAGACCAGGCTCGTTAGGCTAATGGGGTGGTAGTTTCCGGGGTCTGTGGTGGCTCCCCCTTTGTGGAGTGGGATAACTGTCACTGTGCGCCATTCAGTGGGCACATAGCCTGAGGTGAGGCTATGATTGAACATGGTACTTAGGTGGGGTGCCAGTTCATTCTGTAGTTCATGTAGAACACAGCCTGGGATGTCGTCAGGTCCCATGGATGCTGTGTTCTTGGCTTTGGATAGTGTGTTTTTACCTGTGCAGCCGTGATTACAGGAACTTTGCATTCTTCTGGTATAGAGATGGGCCCTTTAGGAGATGACAGGGGGTAAAGTTAGCACTGAACCTATCTGCCAGGATGTTGGCAATATCCGTTGGTTCTGTATATTTAGTGCCATTGTGCTGTAACTCAGAGCAGATCTGAGTGTTGTCATTGAGATTCTTGACATAGCTATAGAATGCTTTGTGGTTGTCTTTAGAGTCAGTGGCGATTTTGTTTTCATAACTAGCTTTGGAGGATTTTATGAGGGATCTCAGCTTCTTACTGAAGCTGACCAGGGAGTTTCTCCAATCATGGGATTTTACTCTTTTTTGCAACAGTTTCTTTCTTCTGTTGTAGAGTTTTGTTTTATGGCAGGAGACCACCAGATTGGCTTCCTTTTTTTGGAGGATAGCATCTTGGTTCTGTTAGGGATTGCACGATCCATGCACTCATGTAAGTGCTTATAAAGTGCATTTGTGTAGGATTCAGTAGTCATACCTCTATTGTCCGTCAGCATGGGTGTCGTGAAGTTTGCCACTTCTGTCTTAAGAAGCGTGAAGTTGGCTTTGGAGAAATTTTTTCTGTGGTTTCCCTAATGGGGGGTGGGTGCAACCTCATAGTACAGGATGTTGAATGAGGTCAGGTAGAGAGCACATATTTGGCTTTGTTTTACTATAGGGCACCACTGATCAGTGAAGGCACATCTCAGTGGAAATATTTTATTTGACCTTGGTCAGTGTATGTGCATTTGATTTCTTGGCAGTTTTTGTTTACCAGCCTCAGTTGTGTTATTAGTGATAGCGCCTAACAGTTATTAACATTTATTTGAAAAGAAAATTTTGCACAAGTTTGAAAATCATTTATTCAAAACTAAATTACTTTCATCTCCATGCCTTTCTGTTTCTCTTTTAGTCTTTGATGTACTCAAAGCAGTTGATCAGAGGAGTGCAAAAAGAGAAGCTGCACGCTGTGAATATTCAAGAGTGTGAGCGCCTGAAAGAGAGATGGTTATCAGAAGACTGTATGAATGCCATTATGAACTTTTTTCAAAAGTCCAAACTGTAACTTTATGATAAAGTAATAATACCTGGACTAGAAATGTGCATATAATTGAAAAATGGAAAAAAAATCCTTTTGCTATACTAATTATTGTACTTAATCACAAAATGAAAGGATCAAGTAGTGTCTTCAAGCACCCGTAACTTTTCAAGTCCAGAAATGGTGTATTAAAATGGATATCAGACCAATTAGATAAAAAAAAATCAAAATTATCTGAACAATTCACAAAGTAAAATTGTTTTTTGCCCCTATACGTAAACGGGACTTCATCAGAAGCATATTACAGAAAATCCACAGGTTTAAATAACCCTTCAAAATGGGTCACATGCAAAACATCACCCAATCAGCAAAAAACTTAAAAACATGCAAGTATAAACTTTTAAAGTTGCAGTCATTTACAATATGTAACTTTTAATAAAATAATGAAAGTTGGCAGTAAAAAATACTTCATACTAATAATAATGATACCAGCAGAAGAATAAATGTAACATATATTGAATATTAGCTCTCAACTTTAATACTGGAACAATGAATACTTGGGCAAGGTCATATGATGCACCCAGTCATAATTGCCAGATCAATTCCCTATATTCCAGTTTTGTTTCCCAGGAACCACCTCTTAATTCACGGCAAAACTACTTCTAATAAACGAAATAGAACCTTTGTTTTTTTTTTTTTTTTACATGAGTATGTTTAGAAAGTGCATTGTTAATATTATTTTATCTGATTGGGCCTTGTTTTGAAGGTTTATTTAAACCTGTGAATTTTATGTAGTGTATGGTTCTGACGAAGTCCCGCTTATGTATAGGGATGAACTAACTTAACCAGTTTTATTTTATGGCTTGTTCTGCTATTAAATTTTGATTTTTTTATTTAATTGGTCTGACGTCTGTTTTTAATACACTGTTTCTGGACTTAAAAGTTATGGGTGCTTGAAAACACTATGTGAGTCTATCATTCATGGCTGCACGGACACATGTTGGTCTTATTTTGTGTTTATTAATTATTATACTTGGCTGATTGTATTGATGAGAAAAATGTGTTCATTCATAAATTTGTGCCTTAAATAAATTATTTTCATCTGATCAGAATGTTCATTGACTGTTATGATCTCTAAATTTAGTCAATGGTATTTACTTTAACGATATATGGTATTAACTCAGTTTGATTGGTCCCATTTTTTTCAACGTCTTTTGAACTATATTTGCAGTCTTTGGTTTTTATGAGACAGAGATATTCTTTAGACTTAACAGAATTTTAGCATAACATTTCTTCAGAATGAAACAGTTCATGAAGTTAAGAAATAAAAGTGCACATTCCTTCACAAGGCAATGTCATAAGAACATGACTTTGTTTAGTTTTTTTTTCTGTGACATATACAGTATGAAGTAAGGAAAAGCAAAGTTCTATATGTATCATATTCCTGCTTGCCTTCCAAACATTATCAGTACTTTTTATTTTTATTTTTTATGTTGACTTATATCTGTCTGCATACAGTACATTGTGGTAGTGGAACTCCTTTTGCAGACAATATGTAAAATTTTAAATAGACCTGTTGAATATATGAGTTGCACTAAAGCAGCACTGCTATAGAGCTATAACTGCAATTTCAGTAATTATTTTAGCAAAACTTACACTAAACACATTTGAGAGTTTAAGCAGCCAGTGCACTATACAATTTAAATGCATTTATCTGTAGTATTAATTCAGTACATACCTCTCAACTGTGCAGATTTCCACAGAATGTTCAGATTTTTGCCTCGTATTTTTGGACTGTTTCTCATAAAATTGTGGTTTTCTGGCAAATTATTGAGGACTAAAGTCAGAAAATGTCATACATTAAAGATTCAGACTTCTTACCCTTCAGAAAATTCATGCTAATGAAAAACCTGTTATTCTAACAACTTTTTAAGTATGTAAGAGCCATATTTAAATTGTCCCTCTTTTGGGTCTTTGTACCCCAGTTTTTATTGCTTTGTCCAGACTTCTTGCCATAGGAGGTTGAGAGGTATAACTAATTCAAAATGCTGCTCTTAGGAGTCATTTTTAAAATGGTGCATGGGAGCTGCTGTCCCCATAAAGTCAAATAATTGTCACTGTAAAATAGAAAACAAAATTTTCCACCTGCAGTAGAGAACCCTTTTTCATTCTTTATTGCAATGCCAAATGTTGGGTTTGACAGAAATTTAAAAAATCCTTTGTTTTTCTATCATAATTACATGCTCTACTACACTGCCAGATGTTGGTTTTGTAAATTATTTTGAAATAAGTTTAATTTAATGGTGTGCTATTGAAACTGGCGTTTTGGAGTCCCTCTGTCTTGCTGGATTAATTCTTTGGTGTGCTATAATGCTTTTTGTGCAAAGCAGTGCTATTGCTATAATAGTAGGAAAACTTACGCAAGCATTCTGGAATTATGTGGTTCTCCAGGCTACAGAGCAATACAGTTTCTGAAGAACATCTAACAGCACTTTATCAAAGACACAGAAAAAATCTCTTACAAATGCTGACATGTTTTACTATGCTTGAACAGTACATTTTGTTTGTTGTGGGTATGTGCTGCATACAAATGTTTGTTAATAAATGTGATTCAACAGTTTTCTAAGTTTTCCTATATAGATACTGTCTCAGCTACTATATTGAGCCATATAGTCCTACCAACTTAATCTTCAGACACACAAGAAATTTGTTCTGTATGCGTAATGTTGAATTATAATTACATATCTTCATTTCATGTCCTTAGATTTTAGTGATTTGGTTTAATCATATTTGTATTAGGATAGCTCAGTTTGTTTGATTGGGGCCTCCATATGATATGTTTAGGGGTAGAATATTTAAAGATTGGTATTCATTTTGTGGTCACATTCTGAAGATGTCTGAAATGAGGTAGACATGGAGATGGAGTATTTGTTTAGGTTCATAGGTGATTACTAGACTCTGCCTGCCTTAGGAGGTCTTTTTAAGCCTAGCCAAATGTTCCCATTTGTAAATGACAGGATAAATTACACAGGGGCATAGAGCTGGGTTTAGGTTGCCAAGCATTTACAAGCTGCCTGTATCCAATAGAGGCATAGGTGCTAGTCCAGAGGGTAGATTTCCATTTCCTTATCCATTAGTCGAGGTTGTGTTTAAATAGGGTCAGGGGGTGATCTGTGTTTTACAGGGGTGGGAAGCCTGTTCCAGAGTAGGGGTGGTCTCTGAGACAAACACCTGTCCTTCCAGCATGTTCTGTTATGTTGCACGCAAGGTTTAGGTCCTTCTGTCAGGTATTTCTAATGCTGTTAGTCTTGTAGGTGTGCAGCAAGTCCATCAATAGTGGTTCAGTTGATGCCTTGTAAGCCAGGCATAGATCACCCATTTGTAGTCTGTTTGAGACTGAGTATAAGAATAAGGCTTCAAGGCAGTCCACTTATTCCATGTAGTGTACACCTAGTATTCTTTTTGCCAAGAACCTCTTCAGGTTTTCCAGTTGTTGCAAATGCTTGGTCAAATACATACCAAAGGGAACATTGTACTCGGTCTGACAGCTGAGCAGTGGGACGATAACGTCTTTGGACCTGGATGTCATGCCCTTGCATTAAAGTTGCATGTTATAGAATGACTTCCTTACAACAGTAACAGTAGACAATTGATGGTCAAAAACCAAGCCACTGTTCACATATGTTCGCAATTCCCTAACCACTGGGTCTACTCCTGAGAGTGTGTTCCAGGGATGTCTGTCCAAAGGTACTATTCAGTGTCAGATAATGGATCTGGTACCAATTATTCGTTTGTAACAAGCCCACTTGGAAGATATTCGTGTCAATGGGGATTCTGTGATTGCACCAAGCTTGCAGTCTGCAAATTTGATCAACCAGAGGTCTCTGACATTAGTTTTGACTTCCAAAAAGTAGATGCCAAAAAGGAGTGGTCCCAGCACTAAGCCCTGAGGGGCTCTGCTTGTGACTGAACTTTATGTGGAGATAGAACACAAGAAGTCAGGATGGGGAACACTTATCTGAGAGTCATTTGGCTATTCGGCAGTTGGCATGAAGATTTGCTCTTAGTTTCACGAGTGTCTACAGTGCATGAATGGGGAATAGTGTTGAGTGCATTGGCCAGGTCATGACAGGCAATGCGTGTGACTTTCTCAAAAAAGTTTACCAGGTTGAGTAGGCATGGTCTGTCTTTGACAAAATCAAACTGTGTTGGATTCGGTCTTTGTAATATCCATGGTAATCCTTTCCATGGCTTAACTGTAGAGCTATAAGTCTGACTAGTCTCGTATGTAAACAAGGTCAGTGGATGGCCTACCATTGTGCAGAGGAGTAACTGTTACAGCCCTTCATTCTCTAGGCATAAAGACAATTAGGAGGCTAATGTTGAACAGTGATTTCAGAGGGCTTAATAGGTCATGTGTCATGATATTCAGGAGACATCCTGGAATATTATTAGGGCATATAGATGCAGTATTCTTTGATTTAAAGCATCCATTGAGGACGTGCTCACTAGTGATAGCCAGGGAAGTTATGGATGTTCTTCGTGTTTCACTGTTGCAGTCTTCACCTGTGGGTTATCCCTGCTGTGGTAGCCCCCGGCTGGCCTGAATACCAGAGTCAGTGTTTTTCTGCGTCGGCTGCTGTTGCTTGCTGCCTTACATCAGTTCGTCAGTGCTATATATGAAGGTAGCTGACGCCATTACATCAGTCTTTCTTGCTGTGGAGCCCATAGCAGAAGCAGTTTGCAAGTCGGTCGCTACCAGAGTTTGAAAACGTCTAAAACTAAGTACCCCATTGGGGATCCTTTTTTCTTCCACTAACCGATGTCTGAAAAAGTTAACAATTGTCTCACCTGTGGAAAGCAAATACCACACCGAGACTTCCATTCATACTGCGTCACTTGTTTAGGCCCAGACCATGACGCCCCCCGTTGCCGGATTTGTGCCCTCTTTAACGCGAGAACCATTCGTCATAGAGCTCTTATTGTAGCTAGTTATTTTCGTCTTCGCATTCCGAAATGGCATCCATCAGCCAACAATCTGTAGGCATTCCAAAACAACGTAAGGATAAAGATAGAGACAGACCACACAAGGCTAAGCCGATGACTCTACCTCTAAGCAGGTCGGCAGTTCTACGGAATTCAGTGAGGCGCCTTTGCAGCCCCTGATGCCTGGTTAGATACCCTCACAGGCCTCTACTGAGACCCTTTGAGTCCTGTATGCTGCAGAAATCTTCTTTGTCTTCTAAGCCTTTGGTTGTCGCTGCCTTGGTTGGGTGCGGAGCCACAACTCAGGCACCGGCTTCTGAGGAGGTTTTTCGCACTACTGAATCTAGACAAGAAACGACGTCTTCTCCTCTGACTACCGTTTCTGTCAGATCAATGGATACTCTTAGGCCTAGAGGCAAGGCCACTCGTAGGAAAACTACCTCTAGCCACCATTTTACTTCTGCTCCACCACCCCAAGTTCAAATGCTTAAAATGGCGGAGGATCTTATCACCCTTATCACAGGTAGTCAGGCCACACCTTCTAAAAGGAAAAGAGACCTTTCTCCTGAAATGCTGACAGAGCAGGATTCTGAGGAGTCTGATTATTCAGATTTTGAAGAGGAACAGCAGCCTCTGCCTGCTTATGAGGATTCAGATGCAGAGAAATCCTTTCCTTCTGCCTCCCCACCAGACAATCTTTCCTTTGGGGAAACCCTTCACACCATCAGGGAACATTTCCACTGGGATTCCCAGGACTTCCCTCAGTCTAAGAAAAGACTAAAAGAGTTTCTAGACCTGCCCCAGCACAGACCCTTGGCCATCCCTCCAGTTTTAGAGGTGGCTGATGTCTTTCATGAATCCGGCTTAACTCCTGACACCTTCCCACCTGATCCCAGAAAACCTGATAGGTATTACAGAGTACCTGATTCTCACAAATACTTGTACAGAAATCCTGCTGCAGACCCTAGAGGTCATTACACAGGGACCAAAAAGTGCTAAGGCTAGTTCTGCAAAGAATCCTTTTCCTTCTGGCAAGGACTCCAGAGCTCTGGACAGATGGTGTAAAAAAGTATACACTTCCTCAACCTTAGCTATCAGAGCACTCAGCTGTCAGTTCCACATGTTAAAATATCAACAACACACCTTGGAACTATTAAAACAAAAGATTTCAAGCTTTCCTGACTGTGCCAATTCAAAAGAGTTAGCAGATTTACTGCACTCTACTCAAGTGGCTAAACACTCATTACACTGTGGATATGACGCCGTAGAAGCCTCAAGCAGGGCAGCAGTGTCAGGCTCTGTCATTAGGAGACATGTATGGTTGAAGGAACAACCTCTCCCTGATCATGTCCAATCTAAATTACTTGATGCACCCTTGGATAAGGACTGCTTGTTTGGAGTAAAAGTAGAAGAGGTGCTTGAAAAGATGGAAGACAAAGCAAAATCTATGCAAACAGTAAAAGATTTCTTTCAGGTAAAACCTCCTAGGTTCAGCAGGAATTTTCCTTCAAATCACTGGTCCTTTCCTGCACCTAGCAGACAGGGGCAAGGTAAGCCTCGCAGGGACAGACCACCCAGACTACTATCCCACGGACAGCAGAGAACCAAACAGTGGACCACTTCCACTTTAAAGGCAGGGAGTTCTAAGCCATTCCTCTATGGCAAAAACTCTCAATGACCCCCCCCCCCCGGCCTCTTTTCACTCACCAAAAATTAGGAGGAAGGCTCTCTCTTTGCAAAGAAAATTGACTTTCTGTAACAAAGGACCAATGGGTCTTAAAGATCATTTTTCAGGGATACAAATTCTCCTTCAAGAACTCCTAATTCCAAGACGGTACCCAGAGTTACCTCCAAATCAGTGGACAGAGGCATTGAAACAAGTCCAAACTCTCATATCCCAAGGAGCAGTAGAACCTGTCCCCTCAGATCAAACAGGCAAAGGCTTTTATTCCAGACTATTCCTTGTTCCCAGAAAAGAGGGCACTTGGTGCCCCATCCTGGATTTATCCATTCTGAACACCTTCCTGGTGGTCCCCAAATTCAAAATAGTAACTTTGTAGCAGCTGCTGCCTATGCTGACAAAAAATGCCTGCTTAGATACGCTAGATCTAAAAGATGCCTACTTCCACATCCCCATAAGGGAATCATGCATGAAATTCTTTCACTTCAGAGTAGGCTTAGAACACTTTCAGTTCTCTGTGCTACCCTATGACTTATCTACTGTTCCCAGGGTATTCACCAAATGCTTAGCCCCGGCCATAGCATTTAGCAGACAAAAAAAAAATAAATATATATATATATATATATATATATATATATATATATATATAAAATACACATTTACCCTCATCTGGATGACTGCCTCATTCAGGCAGATTGCAAAGAAAAGCTCCTCAAGGACCTCTTCTTTTTCAAAACCCTCCTAATCTCGTTAAGGTACACCATCAATGAGAAGAAATCAAGGCAAACACCCTCCAGGAAGATCATTTTCTTGGGAGCACTGCTGGACACAGCATCCCAAGTGGCTTTCCTATCCCCAGAAAAGCAGCTTCCTGCTTCTCTATTTTACCCAACTGGCTTCCAGAAGTCGCCTCACTGTGAGAAAGTTCCTGCAAGCCTTGGGGTACATGGCATCTTGCATCCTTCTAATTCCTCTGCCCAGGCTTCACATGAGAAAACCTTCAATGGTACCCAAAGAATCTTTGGTGTCGGCACTCTCAACCTCTAGAGACCGCTCTATCTCTGATCCCCTGTATAAGGGCAGAGTTTCTCTGGTGGGCAGGGGCCTGTGCCCAGAGCCAAGGGTCTTTCCTTCACCCTCTGCCCAACCGGGCAGACCATTACCCCCGAAGCTTCAGGCATAGCTTGGGGCTCTCACGTAGAAGGCAGGTACACCCAACATCTTTGGGGTGCCTAGCACCTTCCCTTACACATCAACCAGAAGGAAATGATGGCAGTACAAAAGGCTGTGACATCCTTCAAACCCCATGTCAAGCCAGGGGTTATTATCAAAACAGACAACACCACAGAAATGTGGTACATAAACAAACAGGGAGGGACCCAATCTTACCCTCTGTGCAGGCTAGCCATGAATCTCTGCTGACAGCCTCTTCCATGGGACTACACCTGATAGCGCAATACCTACCAGAGATCAACAACACCCTGGCAGACCACTTAAGCAGAAACTTACTGAAACCCCATGCATGGCAGCTCCACAGAAAAATCTTTTTACAAACTCAGGCATGGGGGACTCCGGAGGTAGATCTCTTTGTCTCGCATCTCAACCATCAGCTGAAAAAATTCTGTACCAGGGAGTATCATCACCTAGCGTGGAAGGTGGATGCCTTGACCTTCCCCTGAAACACCCTCTTTGTGTACGCATTCCATCATATTCCCAAGGGACTGATCAAAATAAGGAGGAGAGACCAAAGGCCATCCTCATTGCTCTAGATTGGCCCAGACAATATTGGTACTCCTTACTGCGCAGCCTGATCTTACAGCCTTCCCGGCAGCTTCTCCTGATCTCAGACGTCTTAACTCAGGTGGAGGGGGAAATGCTGCACCCAGACTTGTAGAGTCTTAAATTATCAGCATGGCTAATACTCTAAAGGCAAACAAGGGGCCCCTGTTAAGCAAACAGGTCCTAGACATTATCACAGAGGCCAGAAGGCCCAGCACCAGAAAATCTTGCACAGGAAAATGGAAAAGATTCTCTTCCTGGAGCCAGTCCAGAGAGAGCAATACCTCACAGCCTTCCTTTCCTCTTATCCTGAACTACCTAGCGGCGCTGCTTAATAGTGGCCTCTCCTTCTCCTCTATTAAAATCCACACCTCAGCCATTTCAGCTCATTTTTATACAGAACAGCCCCTGTTCTCCCATCCTTTGATTAAACAATTTCTCAGAGGGGCTTCCAATGTCAGACCTCCCAGAAGGCCACCCACTCCAGCCTTGGACCTAAACTGTTTTGGAAAAACTAACTTTACCACTCTTCAAACGTGCTGCTTTAGCAGAACTAAGGTACCTCTCCTGGAAGACTGCTTTTCTAATAGCTATCACCTCAGCCAGAAGGGTTTCAGAACTTCAGGCACTGATGGCCATTGAGCCCTTCATCATCTTCATGCAGACAGGGTCTCCCGGAGGACTAATCCCTCCTTTATGCCCAAGGTGGTATCTAATGTAACTCTCAACCAGGCCATACATCTGCCCACGTACTTTCCTAACCCTCAAAACAAGGGGGGAAGAATTCTGCATTCACTAGACGTGCACAGACAGCTCAGATACTGTCTGGACTGTACTAAATCTTTAAAGAAAACAGACCAGCTACTTATCAGCTTTGCCTCAGGGGCAGAGGGGAAGCCCATTTCCAAACAAGCCATTTCCAAATGGATATCACACTGTATCCATTTCTGCTACAGATTGCATGGGAAATGTGCCCATTCCACTAGGGCAGCCTCCACTTCCACAGCATTCCTCAGAGGAGTTCCCACCAGGGACATCCTGGAAGCTGCCACCTGGACTTCTGTCCATACCTTTACCAAGCATTACCACCTACCTCTATTTTCTAAGGCTAGGGCAGGGTTTGCCTCTGCAGTTTTGCAGGGCATCCTGACCCATTCCTAGGTCTCTTATGAATCCTCCCACAGATGATGACTGCAACAGTGAAACACGAAGAACATAGTACAGTTGTGTACACTTACATAAATGTAGATGTTCGAGTGTATTCACTGTTGCAGTCCTGGTTTCCCATCCTCCTTCCCCCTAATATCGTCTTTCTTTAGGGAGACATAAGTTTCTAATGGTGGCTTTTAGCCACCAGGACCACTTTACCATATTTACTTGGGCCTTGGACTGGTTAGGGCAAGAAAAACTGATGTAATGGTGTCAGCTGCCTTCCTTTTTTGCACTGAAGATCTGACGTCAGGCAGCAAGCAACAGCAGCGGACGCAGAAAAACATTGACTCTGGTATTTGGGCTGGCCGAGGGCTACCACAGCAGGTATCATGATAACTGCAACAGTGAATACACTCTCTACATTTATGGTAAGTGTACACAACTGTACTTTGTGGATGTCTCTTTAAAGGTGTCTGGGGGGGTAGATGGGTGAAGTCAGAGCTAAATTTATCAGCCAGTAGGTTTGCTATGTCCTGTGGCTCCATATTGATATTCAATTTACTATTAGTTCAGCACACTGTTTTGTATTACCTTTGAGGTTGCAGACACAGCTACAGGAGATCATGTGGTTGTCCTTTGCCTGCAAGGCTATCTTTGGCATTGGTGGACTTAATAAGATTCCTGAGTTGTTTATTTTGCCTGATGATGTTTTTTGCCTTGCTGGGCATTGCACATCCTAGTCTTAGCGACGGTTTTCTTCTTCATATTATATAACTTGCTGGTAATAGGACCCAGCCAGGACAACTTGTTCCTTGAGTTAGACCTGTGTTTATTCTGGATGCATAGAGCTGTGTCAGTGCACATTTTCGGATACAATTCCATATAGGCAATGGAGTTCACTCAGTTTGGGGGAGTTGAAATTTTGGCAGGGTATCTATCACTCAGTAGAAAGGAGGTTGCTTTGGATTAATTCCTAAATGTTCAAAGGTAGATGGGAAATGCATGTTTTAATTTAATTTCTAAGGGGAGAGCTTTGTGATACAACCTGACAGGTGAGGACATTACATACAAGTGGCTGCAAAGTTCCCCTCATGTTTGATTATATCAAGAATGTTTCTATCTTTAATGGTTATATGGACTAGCTGGTCCGAAGTATTTCTGTTCACAAAGTTCAGCAATCTCTGGGCCTGCATATTGAAAGTTGTGTATTTTTCCAGTTTATACTGGGGTAGCTGAAGCTGACCAGAATTATAGTGTTGGTTTCAATGCAGAGCAACTCCAATTTGTTTATGTATGTAGCATGGGTATCCTGGGTTTATAGAGGGTGACCTAGAGATCATATTGATATGGTATGGGATTTTGCTTATGGCGAGTCGGACATGGAGAAGCTCGTGTGTGTCATGTTGCTTGTCCAGTCTTGAGATGAGGTGTGACTGTTTTTGCCGAATATTGAGACACCACCTTCTGTTCCTTCCTGTGCTGTACCTGGTCTAAATGTGTGAAAGGTATTATAGCTTCTCCATAACTGCACAGGCTGTGTTCTCCAGGGTTAGGAGAGCTTGCAGGGACTGCAGTTCTGTGTTTATAGACTCCTGGCATTGAACAGTGATACCTGTAGAGGGTCTATATCACAACATTGAAGACGTCTTCATCAAAACCCATAAAAAGAATACTGAAAACAGCAAAACTACATATGAGTGTTATGTAGGGAAAGAAATCACTTGTCCCAAAAAAAATATATATACATCACTACACACAAAACAAAGTGGGGTTTCACACCCCCATACCCCCCTAACTAAATATACCAACTCCGAGATCGCACTACAGTTTACAAAACAGCAAGCTACCGGAGGTGGGCAAGCGATTTTTCCCATGGAAAGAAATTGCTCATATGCCCCTTCACTTTTTCAGTTTTCGTTATTTTAAGTTCAGCGAAGACTCATTCGAAATTATGCATTTTTGATGAGTTAATAGGAGAACCCCCTGTAGATTATCATGTGCTGGTTTGGTTTTGTTGGAAGATTTATCAAGTTGTCATTATTTAAAAAAAAAAAAGGTACTATGGGAGTGGACAAAGTTTTAGCCAATATTCAGAAGCCTAAAATGGACAGGTGCAGGCCATCCCTGATGAAGCAATGTAGAATTTTAACCATTTCTTTCCAAGCTGACAAAGTTTGTACCTCCTTCAAATAACACCAACAACTAAGACAGTTGTTAAAGTCCATTATCTTCTGCTTATATTGTGGCATCATCCTCTGATAAGATAGAATGATCCTCGATGCTAGGCTTATAACAGTGTGGGATACACAGCCATAAAGCTCCATCATGTCTGTTCATATAGTCCACAGAGGTATATCTCTGGTCATTTACTTCCACATATACAGTGATAGAGTTGTACCGGTACTTATGGTTCAGTGACCAGAGTGCATGTGTGATCTGGTGGATCCTGGCCCGATAAGCAGCTGATGTTGACCATCTGCTTAATCAGATTAGTGAATGGAATGTGTGTGTATCGAATCTGCTATGATTAGAACATTTGTTTATGTGAACGTTTACCTTATGGGCTTGCTAACGTGTGTATCTCACAATAGAATCTCATATGATTAGAACATTTGTGTGAAAGTTTGTCTTATGGGCTTTCTAGTTGCAACACCATGTTTTGAAGCTGTACAAGTTGTGGTGGGTGTTGCTTTAGTGGAATCTTTGTGAAGTTGTTGAGGAGCTATCTTGTTATAGTTGCATGTAGGAGGCCTTTGAGATTGGGGTAGATTACTTGTAAGAGACTCAGCATATGTCAGTTTGTGTGCTTGTCCTTTAGCATGAGTGATAGTGAGAATGCAGTGTTGTGCATTTCTGACCACGTGTTAGGTAATTGTAGTGCCTGTATGTGGGAACCGTGTCTATTAACAATGTATAATAACATCTCTCACACTCTGTATCCAGTTGTTTTTAAGAATTATGTGGCTGTCACTAAATGTGATAATTGTTACATTGTCTCAGGCTACCCATTTCCACCAAGCTGGCTGTAGAGACCGGTGGAAAATGCATAAGGAGAGCTGTACCAGGGTGGTCAGGAACAGGTTTACTTGGGTCCTATTTTAAGTTAAGCTACAAATGCTCCTCAGTTCACAAACCACAGTAATAACCTCCTCACAAAAGGTTTCTCATCCAGAAAAAGAGGTCATTGTTCCCCTCTACTCATCACTCATTAGACGCATTATAGAGTACAACGCCCCTTTTGGTATGTACCTCACAAGACATCTACAACAACTGGAAAGGCCGCAAAAATACCTCACAAAGAGGATTACTGGCCTCAAACAGATGCCTTACGCAGACTGTCTCAAAAAACTCCAGCTTTACTCCGTCGCATATTGCCTACTCATAGGCGATCTCTGCCTAACATACAAAGCTATGTCAAACCCAGAGCTGTTGGACATGCTCCACTTAAAGAAATCACCACAATAAACAGAACATGCTAGAGGGATAGATTCCTGTCCCAGAGACTTCCCATACTCTGGAACAGACTACCTATCTGTGTCAAACAGAGCTCCTCATTAGCACTCTTCAAGAAAAATCTTGATGATTGGATGGGTAATAGGAAATTCACCCCGGGGATCACTTCTGTGGTTCTGCTTGACAGGGGCACAGGAAAATTATTTTTCCTGGGTGGCGAAAGCCAGGGTACCTTTTTGGCTAGGCTTGTATTGGCCCTAGGGCCAATAGCCTAGTACCTACCTATGAACCTATAATAGGGTAATATAGGGAATTATGGCAGGTTTAGTAGGGTACTGTTTGGCTAAAAACTACAATCTGTGTATTCTTGTAGTGCAGTGCTTTTCTCGCACATACCAGGTGCTCATCATGCATCCACATCGGATACTATTGTTTTTTTTTTTTTTTTTTTTTTTTTTTTTTTTATAGAGAGAAGTGCCTAAGTTTATAACAGGGTGCTGCTAATTTTTCCTGCTGCGTGATGAGCAGTGTCACACTAATGCAATGACTTCATAAAGCAAATACTTTGAATTACATGCAAAAGTTCAGAGACACAGCACTTTATGAAAGGGGCAGAGACTCTGTAAATGTAGAAAATTACAGCAACACTTTGCTGAATAGCACTTTTTCTTGTTATTTCAATGTGGAGTCCTTATCTAACCTGAATGGGTCTTGATTGAAGTAGATGCACTTAAATTTCAACAGGGGCAGAAAATCAAACAAGCAAGCAAAGTGGCTCTTTGGTCACTCACAACAACACACTCTTAAGGTTACTTCAATGATCCACAGTCATAGAACAGACTAGACTACTCTCTACTGCCGCTAGAGTGCAGGCCTAATTCTTCTAACTGTAAAAATCACTAAAAAGTAGCACAAAGTGCAGGAGCTTCAGCAGTTACATCAGTAAAATACCAGCAAACACTTTGAATTAAATACAAAAGTGCAGCAACCTAGCAGTTAATATAGTACAAGAAGTGCAGAAACTCTGTAAATAAAGCCATTAATGAGGAAATATAATAGCAGTACTTTGAAATTGCAAGAACAATTACTATTTAGTAATATTGACTACTTACCTAGATTGGATGGATTTGTGTTGAAGCAGATGAACTTCAGTTTAATGGTATGATTGCCAAGTATTTGTAAGCTCTGTATACATGAAATTAGATTGACACAATTCTCACTGAAGGGCTTGACTCTAACTTGGGAGTTCTCAGCATATGTTAATTTATTCCACTGCTAAAGATACAGTGCTAGCTAGCCACAATGGCTATAGTAAACTAAAACAAAGAATGACGTTTTGTTTGCATCTTTATTGTATTGTACTGTGCTTGCATCTGGCTAATTTTTAGATGTCATGCAGTTATTAGGGCATACACAAGTTAGTTAATCCTGTCTGTTGGGCATGTATCTCAGAACCCTCCAAATATGGCTTCCCTTTTTTTTAAGCCTGTCAGGACATAGCTAGAGTACTTTCTGGGGTGAAGCCTGAGACTAGGAACTTTCTTCTATATGAATGGACCCTTCCAACATTCTGTAACCATGTAGAGGCATTCTTAGCATCTCCCCTCTCTTGTACTGCATGGCTGAATTTGTTCTAAGCAGACAAGTCTGTACATCCTGAAGATAAACCTTTTTCCTGTAAAATTATAGACACAAGACTCTTAATGCAAAATGTGTGTCGGGATTTTGGCACTTATTAATATACTGTGGCTGTGTTGGCCTTCAATATTAATGCTCTTTACATTTGCTTTGAGACTGCAAAACAGTCAACCCATCCCTTTGCCTAGAGTGCTGTCCTTTGCTTCATTCCTCTCTTTACTAGGGTTTCCCATGTCTGGTTAGGCCAAACCCAGTATTATTTCTCACTATGTAAAAATAGAGGGCAGATTGTAGGGTAAGATACCAGAGTTTTCTTTTACCAAGGAGGTGCAGCCTACATCTGACAACTCTTGAGACTGCCCCAACAGATCTTACTTTAACTTAGATTCTGCAGCAGCAAATAAGGTATAGCACTGCATTTCCTTTAGAAGGAGCATTCACATGTTTAAATAATTAATTCATTCATTCAGTTATTTATTTTACTTTACTTTTTATTGTTTTAGGTGTTGCATTAATCTCAGCTTGCTGGTTTCTAAAAGTAACTGCTTTTAAACCAAATCCATATTGTGAAATATGCTACCATTGGTTGCCAATGTAAGTGACTTTTAAAGTAGTTGCTAGATTCTTGTACTATTAAATACTATCAAATGACTCTTCAAGAATGTGACAATGTATTTTATAAATGTCTTTTTTTTTTTTGTTTTTCATTTTTTTTCTTACAGGGTCAATGCAGGATTCTAATTGCATTTAAAGAATACTTCTTGACTGTAATATAAACTGGAGCAGTCCTATGAGAAGACCTTCTCCCTTCTCTTACTAAGGTGTAACTGCATTTCAAGTGTACTAACAAATAGATACCAGGCAGAGTAACATATGTGCAACCACTGAACACATCTGCTAGCTGTGTAAGGTTTATCACTAAAATATAATTCATTAAATTCAAAACGGCACTAAAAGAAAATCTGTGGAAGTCTTGGATCTGCCCTTGCTTAAACCCTACCTGTCTTCTGTCTTTACTATGTTTCTTCATTCACTTACCCTTACACATTTTTTTATCTAAGTACTTATCTGTTTTCTTCTTTCACATTAACTTCCTTTGTCTGTACAATTGTACCTTATTACAGACTGATCTGTGTTATACCTTCATTTTATACACTGCTGGTTGTATGTAATATTACTTCAGTACTTTATATTTATCACTGTATTTAAAGCTTTGTATAATCATACAGTATTGACTATTACTATTTTGTATCACATTTTTGTGGAGCTTTTCTCCCTGGGCCTCCGCTGAAAAAGGGCTCATGCTCAGTTGGACATTCCTGGTTAACAAATTCAGATAAATAAACAAGAGCCTCTACAGTCATTCCTTTGCATAATGGAGGACCTTCCACAGACCCGTAAGTTTAATCAACCTCCTAGGCAAAGCTAGGACATAGGGAACCCCCAGACACTGGACACGTCTCACTTTGGATTCATCAAGGGCAGGTCATGCTTACTCAACCTGGTGGATCTTTTTTTTTTTTGAAATGGTCACCAAATCAATGGATAAAAGCAAAATAATACACACTGTATACCTCGACCTCGCCAAAGGTTTGGATAAAGTTCCCTAGTCAGGAATAGTAGAAAAGCTAATTAAACTAGAACTAAAGCCCTATGTCACCCACTGGATTGCCAACTGGCTCACAGAGGTTACACAGATAATTAAAATAAAGTTACCTCCACAAAGAGACCTGTCACCAGTGGAATCATCCAGGCTTCAGTGCTGGAACATTTCCTATCTGTCATCTACATTTCTGAAGTAAAAGCCAATACCAAAGGACTCTAAGTTTGCAAATGACTGCAAGCTAGGAGCAGTCCTAGCTTAGTACCTACCTATGAAAAACACAATTTTTATGCTCAGTGTGGGTAATTGCTACTGATTTTCATTCTGGAAAGACCCAAGAGGAGCAGAGTACCTTTTAAAAACATGATCAGAAGCCATTATTCAAAAATAGATGAAACAGCAATGTTAGAAGATTAAAGAAAAAGAGTGAAGCCAGGTAAAGCAGTAAGTCACACTTGTATGCTAACACATTTATCTGTTGTGTCTGTCTTTGTCAAGAACAATCTCATAGATCATGTTCTGATATGTTTGGAATATGATTAACAGCAAGGCCAATCGATTATGAGAATATTATGAGAAACACACACACACATATTTGATAATATATATATAGGGCACTTCATTGATCTTGAAGTGCCGTTTCGCTTTAGGTAGATTACTGCCTTTGTCAATGTGCTTGTGGAAACATTTATTTTTGTAGGTGATTGCTCTTTAGCGGAGGATGTGCAGCCCTGAACTTAGGATTTCTAACTAAGGGAGTGTTAGGAACAGACCCTAGCACATAAATGCAGCTTTAGCAATGACTTGTGCAGGAAAATTTTATCTGGATCTAGTTTTGTGATCACGAATACAAGGTTGTTATCCTTGTATATGTGGCCATGTCTGCTCCTGTTTCAGATTTGTTGACCTCTTTCTGCTCAACTATGTGAGAGTCTCTCTATCATATATAGATAGATATGTATATGTAAAAAATAATATATATATATATATATATATATATATATATATATATATATATATATATATATATATATATATATATATATATATATATATATATATATATATATATATATACCAACCTCATTATATGGCATTCTCACTTTTGTGCTGAAAGTTTCACACCAGGTACTTAGATTTATTTCCCAGCACTGGCATTGCAGTGCAACATAAAGAGAGGAATGCACTTCTGAGTGTGCTGTCTTTTAGATGTTATGGTAAATCAAGATTCCGTCAGCCTAAGTTTGTGGTGGCTTGGGTAGATGTAAAGGACCACATGACACTTATCAAAAAAAAAAAAAGAGTAGGGTTGCTTTATTTACGCATTTATATTTATGACCAGTATCTTGTCCTTCTTTCCATTTTTTCTTAGCATGTAATCTATTCCAAAAAAAGTCAATTTTTTATCGTCTCAAAGGTAAAACAAAATCCGATTTTAAGTCATCAGTTATTCTTTAGAATTTCTGTATATATCTCCCATGCTTTCTTTCACAACCATCTTTTTATTTCATGTAGCACATCATTTCTATTTTTATTATACAATAATACTTTACATCCTCTTTCATAATCTCCAGATTGTTACAAACAATATTTTGTCCCAGTTATCAATTTCATGTTTTTTCCTGTCATATTTTCCATACATCATCATATCTGTCATTATGTATTGAAATCTTTTCCATTAACATTCATTTTAAAAACATCTCCAGTACTGTTTGTTTTTACATTCTAAAAACATTTTTTTTCATCTCGTTACACTAATCATGTTCTTTCTTCCAATATCTTAATTTCACGTTACTGTTAACTGGTAACACAAAATTCTCAACAGGAAAGCTTCATAAAAATTATCAAACCTACTTCTTTTCTTTATAGTATTTTATATATTTTAATTCCTTCCAAGGATATACTACATAGTACTTTTTTCCCCATAATATTGTTATAACATCATCTTCTGTTTTTATCAATCTCATTAATTTTCAACCTTCCTTAATTCAATTTTCATATTCTCTTCCTTCCATCATTTTTTGATTGGTATTCATTTCCCATCCTTCATATTTTCTTACCTTACATAAAACATTTTCCTCACCATTTGCAACTCTCTTACCTTCTTTATTCCCTAGAAAAATAATGCACAGATGTTATGTGCACTGTAGGATTTTTTTAGTTTCAAATATCCTCTGTTTTATTGTATATCACCCACTTTTCACTGGATGTAACCTTGAATCCCAAATAAAATTAAATATATACATGTATCAATTCATTTTAACTGTAAATGCGAAGTGCAGTGAGTTTTTCACTCTGATTCCCCCTTAGGGGGAAACCCCCAGAGACGCTCTTGTCCATGCTTGGCCACCTGATCTTCTTTATGCGTGTCCCTCGCTACCTCTCATGACAAAATTCTTACAGAAAGCTTGGCGGTTGGGGAGCAGGATTATCCTTATAGTCCCATTCTGGCCTCGCCAGATTTGGTTTCCTTGCCTACGGGGCTCATCTAGTAGCTCCGCCCTGGATATTGGATCCCATTCCAGATCTCATTTGTCATCCCTCGGGAATTCCTCCCCCGAATCTGGACAGCCTCAAGCTTACTGCTTGGTTGCACCAGTTCCATTAATTGCCAGGACTCCCGGTCTCTCTTCCCCCGTCAAGTCCATTCTGGTGGTGGCACACAAGTCCTCTACCAGAAAGGTGTACCATAGTAAATGGAAGAGTTTTTCCATTTGGATCCCTTTACCGCTCCTGTTCCAGCGATATTAGAATTTTTGTCTCAAATTTTCCAGCAGGGGGCCAGCTGTTCCATGGTGAAAGTCCAGCTGGCGGCTATATCCCATTTTCATGTAGGAGAAAATTCAGGTTCTCTAGCTGGTGCCAGAATTTGTAAGATCTTTATCAAAGGTTCTTTTCTACCGAGACCTCCTATTAAGCATCCTTCCCCTCTGTGGGATTTGACCTTGGTTCTTCAGGCCTTAGTTGTGCCTCAATTCGAACCCGCAGCATCAGTTGCTTTGAAATACTTGTCATGGAAGACAGCTTTCCTGGTTGCTATCACCTCGGCCAGGAGTGTGTTGGAGCTTCAAGCCTTATGTATGAAACCCCCGTACTTAGTTTTTCATAAGGACAGGGCGTCTCTCAGGACTAACCCTTCTTTCCTCCCTAAAGTACTTTGGAATCAAACATCAATCAGTCTATTAATCTCCCAGTATTCTTTCCTAGCTTTCAAAATAAAGGGGAATGCAAACTTCATTTCCTTGGACGTTCACAGGCAGTTACTCTTTTACTTACATAGGTCTAAACCCTTCCGTAAGTCTGATCAGCTTTTTGTTTCCTTTGCCAAACCCTTTTTGGGGAAACCAGCTTCAAAGGTGACTCTTGCTAGATGGATCTCTCTTTGCATTTTCAAGGCATACAAGGAACATGGATTATCAGAACCAGCCAGGATTCATGCTCATTCTACTCGTTCTATGGCTACTTCTGCTGCATTTTGGTCCAGAGTTTCCCTGGATGACATTTGTTCAGTGGCTACCTGGGCTTACTCTCACACCTTTATTACTCATTATAAGTTGGACATGGTGTCTAGTGGTAGGGCTTCTTTTGGCTCTGCAGTGCTCCGGAATATCCTTCCTTAAGGGCCTCCCAAGAATTTTGGTAGCTGGGGACTCTGTCCCATAAGTTGATGACCAAATGAAGTTAACTACTTCAGATAAAGAAGTTATGTACTCACCATAACGTTCCATCAGAGTAGTTAGACTTCATTTGTCATCACCCTTCCCACCCTCCTTCCTCCTGACCTTGGTGGTTTACGTCTGTCCTTGAGCTCAGAGTTTCTGGGTCTGGTGAGCCTAGTTTATGTGTTCAGGTCAGGTTATGTCTCTTGGGTTGATGTGTGTCATGTTGTGGGTGGCAAACTCGATCTGTGGGTTGGAAGGAGGTTGCAATGTAGTATGGGTGAGGGGGAGGAGTTTGGAGCTCGGATCTTAACTTGGAAAGCTGCCAGCTCGGATCCGTATCGGATCCGAAACCCACAGGTTGATGACAAATGAAGTCTAACTACTCGTATGGAATGTTATGGTGAGTACATAACTTCTTTTTAACCTTCTATATTCTTCATATTGCCCTTTGTGTTTCTCATTTCAACACACTGTTCTATTTCTTTTTCATATCTTGTTATAATGTCATATATTCTCTTATTCCTTTGCTCCAGTCTTTATTTCTACAGACAAAAATTCTTTCTTTCTTGTATTTTTCTTTGTAAGCACTACATCAATTTGTCCAGTTTACATAATGTATTGTCACTGTCCATATACTCTTCCCATAAAATGTTATGCTCCTTTTTTATCTCATTTGTTTTAGCAATCTATCTAATTAATATCTTTGTTCAATGTAGAAGACCAGGAATATAAACAAAATTTGTATATCATTTGGAATTTAAAGTTTGACCAACTTCTCCTATTGCTTGATGATGAAAAAAACTACTCTTAACTAATGTTTTGACATCTGGCAGTCTCACATGCAGATTGCTTTTCTTGGTATTGATACTATGCCCAAAAAGGAACACCCAGAGAAGCTGCTAATGCCTCATTTCTTTGTCATTTGTGCACAGTGATCAAGTCATCTCTTAAAAGCCTATTGCCAGCTGAGTACAGAGAGAGAGTCTCCAGTCTCTTCATAACCAAGGTTTTCCAATCCTTTCACTCAGCTAGTTACCATCTTTTCAAATGTATGTATTTGGCAAACGTTATACCAACAGAAAGACCCACAGTATTCCATAATAGGCTGTATGGAAGAGGTAAGAAGTAGACTCAAGACTTCTTTCTGTCTAGTACTTCAAGAAGTCTTTTTCTTACGACTGTCTTAATATGATCATCAAAGTATGCTAAATCTCCCACAGAGCTTACTGAGGTCAAAATTGCATAAAGATAATATTTCCTGAAACAACATGCATCATATATCATATTGCATTTCTTGGCATTACTTTGCATCCCATTTTGTGGCCCACCCAAATAAAATGTCTAGATAACTATAGCCCCACATCTTAGTGTCACTGATGAATTTACTTAGCCAGGTGCCATCACATACTGGGAACTCAGACATCAGTAGCCCAAACAACATGTAACCAAGAACAGATTCCTGGGAGATTCCCCCTTATCAATGTTTCTTATTTTTGAAAAGTAATGTCCTGTTCTCACTCTAAATGTCTTTCCTGATAGCCAGTTGGCTACCAGCATACAGCGTACATATTTGTATTACATTTTAACATAAAATCAGGTATTCTGTCCATTGAGCAGTAGAAGTTATTATAAAACTGGATGAGATTAGTTACACATGCTCTCCCCACAAAGAAACCATGTTGATATATATCAGTCCTTTATCCAATATCCCCCTGGAGAAGACTACAGAGTGCTTGCTCAAAACATTTAGCCTGTATTATAGTCAAACTGATAGTAGTTGTCCACTGATTGTTGTATATATCCTTTGGGTATTTGAACAACAGCTGCTTCCTTCCATATATTGAGAACAAATGCCTCCAGCAGAGATTGCAGAAAGAGAACTTGAAGACATGATACCAAGTCCACTTCCTATGTTAGAAAGAAAATATCCATTTAAACTGTCTGGGTCTGTGGCTGTACTTTTTTAATGGCCCCCAACACCTTTGAAACGAACTCATAAGGGATATTTGGACAAGCTTCCGATATACTACCTGTCTTATAGTTAGAATCCTTATACCCATTTAAAAGTGAGAATTTGTCAGCAATCTGCTAGTTCAACTGAGTCTGTAATAGTGGAGTACCCATACTTAACACTTATGGGGGGGGGGGGGCATTTTCTTTCCTAAAGAATCGTAAGTGCTTGAATAGGGCCTTTTTATTCATATTTGCTATTCTTGGCTAACAAAATAATATCTAGTAAGATATATCCCTGGTTGGTTCTTTAATATAATCTTTTTTATAGTCTTAAAATAAAACTTCAGTAATGTTGTTTGCAGTAATATACTTTGTGGAAGGGAAATTCCAGTCATTTCCTTGAAGGTTAATGCCCCCGCCCCCATTATTATATCATATCATTGATGAAATAATTCACAGATATTACTACATAACCTGTTATCATGCTCCTATCCTGAGCTTCGAGCATCTATAGAAGATTCCCACTCTCAAGTCATACTTTGCCAAACTTAATTTCATCACCAAAAGTTCCAACAGTTCATCAGAATGAATAATAATGAAGCAAATTTAGTAGATACATATATACATACACCCCCACCTTTGTGGTTCCAGTGAACCACATGATGTCCCTTAAACCCTTGAACAATTAGAGATCTGTTGCAGTCATTAAACCAAGTTTCACTAAAGCGCAAGAAATCCTACTTTTCACTGGCTAATATACATTCTATGTCAAACATTTTGTTTAAGCTTCTATAATTACAAAAATACATTTTCAAGGGAATTAAGCTTTTTTTTATATTTCTGCCCCCAACTCATGAAAAGGATGAATAACTTCCCTAAAGGAATTACAAACTAATCACATTTTTACTTTTTATAATAGTGTAAAGATTTATATTATTGAGGTTTCCTGGATTCATGGGATCCACTTGCCCATTTGGTTTGAGATTCTAGTATTTGCTACAGATGTCATTTATGCCTTCCCATCCCGCTCTTGTTTTACTAAGCATGTTACATTTCTTACACAGAAAGAACCTCATTTTACTAAGTCCACCAAGCAAAATTCATCTGCTCCATCATATCCTGATATAAGTCTCTGCATGTGTTAAATCTGTGTAACCAAACCAACCCAAACCATACCAGCACTGCCCAACATGCCTAACACGTGGTCACTTGGTTAGAGGAGTGCAAGTAAGGACAGCTCTTGCCCAACTGGTTCTCACTTTAAACACTCTTCCCCAACACACTTGTCCAGCGACCAAAAAAAAAGGGATTTTTATTCCTTTCTCTTCTTTTATTACTTTACTGTCTTTCTCTATTCTAACCCATGCTGCTCTATTATCTGAAAACCCAGAAATTTCTGCCCCACTGTTAAATGTAGGGTTAGGGCTAACACACATAAATAAGGTGGTGCAGGTTGGCTGTTGACACACCCCAAGTACCAGTAAAATGGCAGAAGGATGCACATTGAAGCTGTCTGGGCCTATAAATGTGGAACAGTTCTTCATCCCATATATAGATTGCCTAATCAGGATAATGAGTTAAGGGTCAGATCATGAATATTGCAATGCTGTAATACTGGAAGTAAAGTGAGGCTATGTAGGAAAGCCTAGGTAATTTATATATTTCAGATTACATGTTCTGCATTAATTTATTGCCTACATTGTTATTAGTTGTGCATGTTAAGATTCTGTTTCTTCAGCAATACCAGTTACTTTGACAAAAAAATACTTATTCAATTATTTGTCTATCCGACAGTAATCCACATAAGACATCTTCTAAAGTGTTCTATAATGTGCATCAAGAGTAGAAGCTTGCAGTGTGCATGTATGTGTGCAAAGTGAATGTTTGAACTGATTGTGGTGGCTGTTAGCTCTGTTGAAAAATATGTGATATTCTCACATATTGTAGTCAGGTATTTACACACAGTGCCATGAACTCATAGGTGATTCAGGGGTTGTACCCTAAGAGGTTAAAATTTCTTAATCATAAGTTCATGGTTTGTAGATTAGTCCTGATGTTCTTTGTGTTTCACTGTTGCAGTCATCACATTTGGGTTACCCCTTGGCCAGCCCGAATACCAGAGACAGTATTTCTGCGTCAGTTGCTGTCGCTTCAGGACTGACGTCAGGTCATCAGTAGTATAAAGTAAGGCAGCCGAAACCATTACATCAGTCTTTCTTGCCATGGAGCCCGAAGCAGAAGCAGTTCGCATGAATGCCAGTCGGCCGCTACCCGCGTTTTCGTCTTCCGAATTGAAGTTGAAGTCTTCTAAAGATCCTTTTTTCTTGCACTAACCAATGTCAGAAAAAAATAATAATTGTCTTGCCTGTGGAAAGCAAATACCACACAGACTTCCATTCTTGCTGTGTCACTTGTTTAGGCCACCCCCTACCTTTGCCCACCTTCTCTTACCCCTAGGAGGAAAACTCTCCTTTCACGCAAGCACCTGGGCCACCATTACCAATGACCACTGGGTTCTGAACATAGTGTCTCAGGGATACAAATTTTCCTTCCACTCCCTTCCAACACCAAAAGGGTTCCCAGATCTACCACCAAACCAGTGGGCAGAGGCTCAAAAGCAAATCCTTTCCCTGCTCTCTATGAGGGCAGTAGAGCACGTTCCTGCAGAACAGATAGGCCAAGGTTTCTACTCCAGACTTTTTCTGGTGCTCAGAAAAGAGGGCACCTGGCACCCCATCCTCAATCTAGCCATTCTAAACACTTTCCTGGTGATCCCAATATTCAAAATGCTCACTCTCACTCTCCAACAGCTGCTTCCCATGCTCTCCAAGGATGCTTGACTAGCCACCCTAGATCTAAAAGAGGCCTACCTCCACATTCCTATTGGAGTCATGCAGGAAATATCTCCATTTCAGGGCAGGATCTCAACACTTTCAGTTCTCTGCACTTCCCTTTGACTTATCTACTGCTCCCAGAGATTTTACAAAATGTCTGGCTCCAGCCATTGCCTTTTGCAGACAAAGAAATATTCAGATTTACCCATATTTAGATGACTGCCTTATTCAGGCAGACAGCCAATAAAAGCTACTCAAACACCTGGCCTTTATAAAGACACTACTAACTCCCCTAGGGTACACAGTCAATGAAAAGAAATCCAAACAGGTGCCCACCCAAAAGATTATCTTCCTGGGAGCATGCCTGGACACAGCATCCCAGATGGCATACCTTACACCAGAGAAACAAATTTTCCCGACAACCTACTTCTCTCAACTAGCGACCAGGCCCCAGCTGTCTGCAAGGAAGATCCTGCAAGCTCTGAGGTTAATAGCATCTTGCATACTACTTATTCCATATGCCAGACTGCATATGAGGGAAAGTACAGTTTTGTACCTACCATAAATGTAGATGTTAGAGTGTTCACACTGCTGCAGTCATCACGCTTGGGTTATCCTGCCGTCAGGCGGGCCCGCAGTCGGCCAGAGTTCCAAAGTCTTGGTCCGGTGTCGGTTGCTGTCGCTTCTTCCCTGATGTCAGAGCGCCAGGGGTATATAATATGTATCCAATGCCATTTTCTTCAGTTTTTTTTGCCCCAGATGTTAGGTGCCCCCAAGTGGGTAGGCAATACATATTGCTAATCAAAAATATCCATATAAAATAAAAACAATACCTTCAGTTACCAGCAAATACACCTCAAAGGTTGTATAGGATAGAAGGGTATAGATAAGTCCAGCTAGTTCAGAGGGGATGGAGGGCGGGTAACCTGGACTGCAGCAGTGTGAACACTCGAACATCTACATTTATGGTAGGTACAAAACTGCACTATGTTCATTGTGTTACACTGCTGCAGTCATCACACTTGGGTTGAATCCCAAAGCTAAGTTTGGGTGACTGGTCTATAAGGAGTTAGGATTGGCTAAGAGGCCCTGCAGAACTGCAGTGGCAAATCCTGCTCTGGATTTAGAGTAGAGAGGCAGGTGGTAATGCTTGGTGAAGGTGTGCACTGAACTCCAAGTTGCCGACTCCAGAATTTCCTTGGTAGGTACTCCTCTGAGAAAGGCTGTTGAAGTGGCTGTTGCCCTGGTGGAATGAGGCTTAATGTTATTAGGGACTGATTTTCCATGCTGTGTGTAGCAGTACCGAATACAGTGTCCTATCCATTTGGATATAGTCTGCTTTGAGATCGCCTTGCCTTGTGAGTCTGCAGCATATACTACAAACAGTTGATCAGTTTTCTTGAAAGCTTTTGTTTTGTCCAAGTAGAAGCGTAGCTGCCTGTGTATGTCCAAAGAATGCAGAAGTTTCTCCCCTTTATTTTGGGGGTTTGGATAAAAGGTAGGCAAATGGATGGTTTGGTTAAGAGCCACACTAGATACCACCTTTGGCATGAAAGTAGGGTTTGTCCTTAAAGATAACCTGTCCTGATGAAAAATTATAAAAGGTTCCACTGCCATTAATGCCTGTAGCTCTGAGACTCTTCGTGCTGAAGTTACTGCCAGGAGCAGAGCTGTTTTCCATGATAAAAATTTTAGATTGGCTGTATTGGCTGGCTCAAAAGGTGGTAGTGTCAGTTTTTCCAAAACGAAATTGAGGTCCCAGGTTGGTGTTGGTGCTCTCCAGGGTGGTCTTATGTTTTTAGCCTTAGCAAGGGATGAGAGAATAAAGGAGGATCCGTGTTGTAATGTGCAGAAATGGCAGAGGCGTGGATCTTAATTGAGGAAAAGGATAGGCCTCTGTCCAGCATCTCAGTTAAGTATTGTAAAATCTGAGAAATGTTTGTGACAAGAGGGTCAAGGCTGTGAGCCTGGTTCCAGGTGCAGAATCTCTTCCATTTTTCTGAGTAAGCTTTCCTGGTGCTAGGCCTCCTGACCTCCAAAATGACATCCATAACAGCTTTAGATAGAAGTATTGCCTGTTTGACTAAAGTATCTGCCATGCAGCCAGGTTTAGGGTTTTGAGCTGACCATGCAGGATCTGATTGCTTTGTTGAGTCAGAAGGTGTGGAATTTGGGGCAAAATCCATGGTGGGCCCTGAGCCAAGTTCCTTACGATAGGGTACCAGTGCTGGCGTGGCCTGTCCGGAGCAATCAGGATCATCTGTGGTTTTTCTCACCTGGCTTTTAGGAGTACCTTTGAAAGGAGAGGCAGTGTTGGAAAGGCATAGACTTTTAGGTTTTTCCACCTGAACAGAAGAGCATCCACTTTCCATGCTTGTTTGTGATAAGTCCTTGTGCAGAATTTTTGTAGTTGGCAATTCAGAGGGGAGGCAAAAAGATCTATGTCTGGGCATCCCCATTTTTGTGTTATCATGCTGAAGATTTGTGGATTCAATTTCCATTCGTGAGGGTCCATGATATTTCTGCTTAGGTCGTCTGCCAGAGTATTTTTCTTTCCTGGCAGAAATTGTGCTTGCAGGTGAACTTGGTACGTTAGAGCTGTGTTCCACAAGGTCATGGCTTGCCTGCATAGGGGATAAGAATGAGTGCCCCTTGTTTGTTTATGTACCACATAACTGTGGTGTTGTCTGTCTTTAGTAATAGTTGTCCTGGATGTAGAAGGTCCTTGAAAGCTGTTAGGGCATTCTGAACAGCCAACATCTCTTTTTGATTGGTGTGAAGATGCATCTGGTCTGTGGTCCACTTGCCCTGAATGTATTTTCCTGCCATGTGTGCTCCCCAGGCGTAATCCGAAGCATCTGTTGTTAGAGTTTGCCTGGCTGTGGGTTGGGTAAAAGGCTGACCCTTGTTTAGGTGACATGCCTGTGCCCACCATCAAAACTCCTATTGTAGGCATGGAATTATTGAAATTACTGCTTCTAGACTGTGAGAATGTTGAGTCCAAACACTTTTTAGGTTCCATTGTAATTTCCTCATATGCAGTCTGGCATATGGTATTATTAGTATGCAGGATGCCATGAATCCCAGGGCCTGCAGAATTTTTCTTGCAGGGAGATGGGACGTTTTTGCCAGTAGTTGAAAATATTGAGTTATTTGCACTTGTTTGTCTGGCGTGAGGTAAGCCATCTGGGCCGTTGTATTTAAGATGGCACCCAGGAATGTAATCTGTTATGAAGGTACTAGTTTTGACTTCTTTTCATTTACTGTGTACCCTAGAGAAATTAGCAACTTTTTCACAAATGCCAGATGCTGTAGAAGAATGTCCTTTGTCTCTGCTTGAATGAGGCAGTCGTCCAGGTATGGATATATTTGAATTCCTTTTTGTCTGCAAAATGCAATTACTGGTGCCAGGCACTTTGTGAAGACCCTGGGCACAGTAGATAAGCCAAAGGGCAGTGTAGAGAATTGGTAGTGCATTGTACCTGCTTTGAATCTGAGGTATCTTCTGCAATTTTGTCTGATAGGGACATGCAGGTATGCCTCTTTGAGGTCCAGAGTAACAAGCCAAGCCTTCTTGCCCAGCATGGGTAGAAGCTGCTGTAATGTCAACATTTTGAATTTCGGAATATCCAGGTAAGTCTTCAGAATTGAAAGTTCCAGTATAGGCCTCCAGGCTTTGTCCTTTCTGGGGACCAGGAAGATTCTTGAGTAAAATCCTTGTCCTTGTTCCTGTTGTGGTACTTTTTGTATAGCTCTCATGTCCATGAGGGCTGAAATTTGTTTTTGTGCCTCTGCCCATTGATTTTGTGGCAGGTCTGGCATTTCTTTTAGCTTTGGTAAAGTTTGAAAGTGGAATCTGTAACCTTGAGACACAATATTCAGGACCCATTTGTCTTGGGTGATTGTTTGCCAGTTTTGGGAAAAAAGTGCTAGTTTTCCACCTAAGGGGGCTTCCAGAAGGGACGTACTTGGCGTACGCAAAGGAAAGTCATTGTGACTGTTTCCTGTAAGGTTGAGACTTGTCCTCACGTCCTTTTGGGGTTGAGGTGCCCCACTGTTGTTGTCTATTTGAGCCTTGGGGTTGAGATCTGCCTCTTGGGCATCTGTATCTGCCTCTCTGTGGCCTGTCCTACACTGGAAAGGACCAATTTTTTGTTGGCCAATTTCTGCTAAACCGAGATGGCTGTACCTGTAAGAAATCCTTGACTGTTTGCATAGATTTAGCTTTATCCTCCATTTTCTTTAACACCTCTTCTGCCTTAACACCAAACAAGTTATCATGTTGTAAAGAAGCATCCAATAACTTTGCCTTAACATGATTAGGTAAACTCTGTTCTTTTAATCAAGCATGTCTTCGAATAACAGAACCTGTAACTGCGGCTCTACAAGAAGCCTCCAAAGAATCAAAACCACATTGCAGAGTATGTTTTCCCACCTGTTCAACTGCATGCAATAAATCCTCCATTTCTTTACAATCAGGAGCTTCTGAGCTAGCAAGCATTTTCTGTTTTAACTGAGCCATTAAATATTGTTGGTACTTAAGCATGTGAAACTGGCAATTTAAAGCTCTTACTGCTAAAGTTTCAGACGTGTATACTTTCTTCCCCCATCTATCCAAAGCTCTGGAATCTCTGTCAGAGGGTACTGGATTTTTTGCAATGGAAGCCTTAACCCCTTTTGGACCTTGGGAAATAGTTTCTGGATCAGCAGAAGGGTTTCTGTAAAGAAACTTGGGAGAGTCAGGGACTCTATAATACCTATCTGGCTTGGCTGGTGCAGGGGGCAAAGAGTCAGGAGATGAGCTGGATTCAGAGAAGACATCATCCACAATGTCTAGCACAGGCGGAATAGCCAGGGGCCTGTGCTGAGGCAATCCCTGAGCCTTTTCTTGGATTCTGAGTATTCCTGACTTTCCCAATGGAAATGTTCCCTCATGGTATGTAAAGTTTCCCCAAAAGAGTAATCCTCAGGAGGAGAGGCTGAAGGGATAGATTCCTCAGCATCAGAGTCCTCATAGGGGGGGGGGTAAAGAATATCCCTGGTCTGAAGAGGAATCAGAGGAAATGGAAACCTGATCAGAGGAGTCATAATCTGTATCCTGCCTAGGCCTTTTCTCAGGAGGGGGATGGGAACCCCTGATTAGAGTAATGAGGTCTTCAGCCATTTTAAGCATCTGTTTCTTAGGCATGGAGGACTGTCCCGGAGAATGCTGTACTTGTTTCTTTGTCTTTAATGGTACCTTTGTCTTGGCTGTTGTTTTAATGGTAAGTTGTGAAGGTCTGAAAACACCCTCAAAATCTGGTGCCTGCTCAGCGGCTCCGGACCCATCCGAGGGATTAGTTTCCGTAGGCCCAATATCTTGAGTTTCTAGAGGCCTAGATGTCTCCACGTGGGAGTCGGACGCGGCCTGTGGCTCTGTGGTAGCGGGTGTCAGGGGCTGCGAAAGCGCCTCACTAAGAACCGGCGACTGGCCTAGAAGAGGTTTCGTCGTCGGTTTTGGACCTCGGATGCCTGTCTTTATCCTCGTCTTTGTGTTTTTTCGGTATTGAAGTCGTCGGCTGATCCAATGGCATGGTATAATTGAACCTTCGGCCAAAGTAGTGTAAAGCAAAATCAAAACGTCTCTTTATAGTGCGTTTGTTGAATCTAGCACAAAACCGACAACTAGTGACATCGTGATCAGGGCCTAGGCATGGAATACAGTAAGAGTGGAAGTCCTTATGAGGTATTTGTTTCCCACAAGAAATACAATTATTAACTTTTTCTGACATCGGTCTGAGGCAAGAAAAAGGTTTCCCCAATGGGGTACTTAGCTTTACTGAAGACTTCGGATCTGAAATTCGACTTCGAAAATCTCAGGAGTCGGCTGACCGGCACTTGCGAACTGCTTCTGCTTCGGGCACCACGCGGCAAGAAGGACTGAAGAAAATGGTGTCAGATGCATATTATATACCCCTGGTTCTCTGACGTCAGGGAAGAAGCGACAGCAACCGACGCTGGACCAAGACTTTGGAACTCTGGCTGACTGCAGGCCCACCTGATGGCAGGATAACCCAAGTGTGATGACTGCAGCAGTGTAACATGATGAACATCTTCAAGGGTACTTAAAAAGCCTTTGATGTCAAGACCTGGAAGCTCTTCTATCTATAATTCCTTGGCTCAGAAAAGATTTTCTCTGGTGGGCAACAGTATGCTCCCACAACAAGGGACTGCCTTTCTCACCACTCCCCGCTGCCCAAACCCTCACCACAGATGCATCAAACTATGCTTGGGGTGCACACCTGGATGGCAGGTGCATACAGGGTCAATGGAGCCCGCAACAAATCCCTCTGCACATCAGTCAAAAAGAGATGATGGGCTGTGCAGCATGCCTTGATAGCCTTCAAGCCCCTTCTCTCTCCGGATCAAAACAGACAACACCACTGTGACACAGTGATGTGGTATGTCAACAAGCAGGGAGGGACTCACTCCTACCCTCTATGCAGGCTGGCCATGACCCTTTGGCACACAGCCTCTGCCATGCAACTACACCTGTTAGCACAATTCCTACCAGGCTCTCTCAACTCTCTGGCAGACCAATTAAGCAGAAATCTTCTGGACCCACCTGAGTGGCAGCTCAGCAGAAGAACCTTCACCCTAATAACTCAAAAATGGGGCACACCGAAGGTTGACATCTTTGCCTCCCATGCCAACCATCAGCTCAGCAAATTCTGCACCAGGGAGCATCACTGCATGGCTTGGAAAGTGGATGCCCTGTCCTTCCCCTGGGTCAGTCTATCAGTCTGTGCCTTTCCTCCACTACCTTTCATCCCCAAGGTACTGCTCAAAATAAAGGAGGAAAACCGAGGAGCATTTTTATAGCTCCAGAGTGACCCCGGCAGCAATGGTACCCCTTGCTGCACAGCCTGTCCCCACTGCCCCCATGGCATCTTCCTCAGATTCCAAACCTCCTGACCCAGAAGGAAGGGGAAGTCATGCATCCCCAATTGCAGACAATTCTGCAGCTTGGCGTATGCCCTAACCCCCAACCAATCTGCCAACCTCAGTAAACAGGTTCTGGATGTTATCCATGAGGCCAGACGTCCTAGCACCAGAAAGTCTTATGCTGACAAATGGAAAAGGTTCTGCACTTGGATCCAGGCTAAGGGAGCCAATACGGCACAGCCCTCCCTCCCTCTCATCCTGGATTACTTAGCTGACCTACTTACACCATGGCCTTTCTTTCTCCTCTATTAAAATGCATGCTATTTTTGCTCATTTTCCCACTGAGCAGCCCCTTTTCTCACACCCATTGATCAAACAGTTCCTAAGAGGGGGCCAGCAACTTGAGGCCCCCCCACAAGGGCACCAACACCAACTTGGGACCTTAACTTTGTACTGAAAAAACTCACCCTTCCCCCTTTTGAACCAGTTTCTTCTGCAGAGCTAAAATTTCTCACCTGGAAAACAGCATTCCTTCTGGCCATCACTTCAGCCAGAGGAGTCTCTGAGCTACAAGCGCTCATGGCTGTGGAACCCTTCATCATCTTCCATGCTGACAGGGTATCCCTCAGAACTAACCCTTCCTTCATGCCCAAGGTGGTGCCCAGTGTGGTTCTCAACCAATCCATTCATTTGCCCACCTTTTTTTCTAATCTACAGAACAAGGTGGAAAGGATTCTGCACTCTCGAGATGTGCACAGACAGCTCAGATTCTATCTAGACAGGACTAAATCCTTCAGAAAGTCTGATCAATTGCTGGTTAGCTTTGCTACAGGGGCAGAAGGAAAAGCCATCTCCAAACAAACCATCTCAAATGGATAGCACACTGCATCCACTTCTGCTACAAGCAACATGGAAAGACTCCCCCCAAGGGGGTCAAGACACACTCCACCAGAGGAGCCTCCACCTCTGCAGCTTTCCTCAGAGGAGTCTCCACCAGGGATATCCTGGAGGCTGCCACCTGGACATCTGTTCCCACTTTTACCAAGCATTACCACCTGCCTCTCTTCTCCAAATCCAGGGTAGGGTTTGCCTCTGCAGTCTTGCAAGGCATCCTAGCCAGCCCCTAGTTTCCTTGACTGCCACCCATTTCCTCAGCTTTGGAAAATAACCCAAATGTGATGACTGCTACAGTGAAACACGAATAACATAGTACAGTTGTGTACACTTACCATAAATGTAGATGTTCAAGTGTATTCACTGTTGCAGTCCTGGTTTTCCTCCCTCTATCCCCCTTTATTCTCTTTCCTTACAGGGGACATATTGGTATTTATTTTCCACTGGTGGGGTTCTTCCACAAGAACCTAGCTCCTACTTGGGGGGCTCCTGACAGGTTAGGGCAAGAAAAATTGATGTAATGGTGTCAGCTGCCTTACTTTATACTACTGATGACCTGACGTCAGTCCTGAAGCGACAGCAACCGACCCAGAAAGACTAAGTCTCTGGTATTCAGGCCGGCCGAGGGCTACCCTGGCAGGGATAACTCAAATGTGATGACTGCAACAATGAATACACTTGAACATCTACACTTCTGGTAAGTGTACACAACTGTACTTTCTGGAATCACTGTCCGTGAGGAGTTTGCATGTTTTCACTTTGTTTACATGGGTTTCTGTGAGTATTCTGGCTTTTTCCTGGAAACATGCTGATTGGCTATGTTGCTGCCCTAAGCTGTATATGTGATTGTACATATATATATATATATATATATATATATATATATATATATATATATATATATATATATATATATATATATTTGTATTGGCTACACTAAGCTGTGTGCCCTTGTGACTAATGGCTAAAAAGGATAGAAAATGTATTACTATTATTAGGAAGCGATCAGTTCACTTGTCTGTTTAACAAATGAAGTAAATTATAAGAGCTTAGATTATTCTTATTCATTAACAGTGGATTAATAAACAGTCAATCATGTTTTGCCTATTAACTGCAAGGAAGCATCTACCATTCTAATGCTGTTGAGTGTATGTTCTTGGCGTCTTCCTTTACACCCATCAGCACAAATCAGATCAAGTGTGTAATGATTTTAAGACAATCTTCCAGCTGTTATGTAAGTACATTAAAAAGTACAGGCTTAGCTGTATCAGGAATTTGTGAGATAATTTCAGTATTTGATGGCCTGTGAACAATGGTGTAACAGTCATATTTTGCCAAGTAATAAATTAGCAAGCAACCACCTGTACACATCCCTGTTGAGTATACCTCACTATGTGGAATGTCACTCATTCTGAATCTTAAACATTCCATGTTCTGCACAGTTGCAACTTAAAAGGTCATGCCACACATATATTTTTGAGATTTTTAAGCAGAAATCCATGCAAATAATATCGTATTGTATTAGTTCACAAAAATAAATTATACACATTAGCTATGTTGTGATCACAAATTTGTTAGTGAGTAGTCCACATTCTACATTCTGTCCATTTGTTCTTCCTTATGAGAGATGCATATATAATGTTTCACATTTTGGAGGTAAACGGTTGAGAGCTATGCCTCCATACATTAATGGGTTGATTATTAATTTTTTGACAGATGACTGATTATACAGAGAGGGGTTGGCTTGCTAGTTTATAGCAGAGTGAGCAAATGAAAAATCACATAACATTCTGTTTAGTGCTTAGTGTTGTAAGCCTTGGATGTGCCTAAAGCTGGATGCTTCAGCAGAATGTTAGCTACTGTATGAGACATTACACTGTGATGTATCTCTGTAACTGTAGTGTATTATTTTCAGCACAGAAGATACCAGAAACAAACAATATTAAACTGATATAGGAGGAATTATGGTGCAAATCAATAGGCTAGATCATGACAAGAGACATTAATTTTCCATTTGTCCAGGGGAAAATACCACAAATATGGACTCTGATTATTGAAAACTACATGGGATTTTCCTGGACTTTGTCATTGTAGACCAGCTCGGGTTTCCACTACAACCTGTATTTCTTGTAATATTTTCTGCTTATAATGGCATCATCATACTTTGAGTATTTTCACTTAGAAATCTGATGTAACTGCATGTATATATAGATGGAATGTATAATGACACCAAGGCAATGGCCGCAAATTATACTGAAACTCATGTATTCTCTCTTTGACTTTTCAGCTCATGAAAATGGAATTTCCCCCCTAAAACATATATGAAAGAATTCAACTCACTGATTTTAAAGTTTTTTTTTGCTTTGTTTTGTTTCCGAATAAACCTAGAGTAGCACTAGCACATCATATAAGAGATCGGTCTGATGGGGATATTAGTCTACTGGATTTGGAATTGTACTCTATCTCTTCTGTAATAAAAACTATTTATTAGCTAATAAACATTATTCAGCCAAATGGAAAAAGTTTCAGGAAATTCTTTATTTTAATGCTATTAATGTATCTAATTCTGATAACAATCCATTTATTTGGGTGTTAAAAGATTATTTTACAACCAGTACGTTTCAAATAGATACTTCACATTTCATATCACTTCTATTAAAGACATTTAGAAATGTTATTTATAGAAGTCCAGTATATAAAGCTTGGATGTTTCTTCTTTTTCCTATTGCTTTTATACAGAGCAATATTTCTTCTTTAAATCTTGCTAAGATGATGTTACTCAAGGAAAACAATCTCATTTACTGGTTTCAGGTGTTGACCAATGACAAATTGAACTCTGAAGATTATTTAATCGCTAAATATGATTTAAGTAATGGTATGTGGTTGGAAATACAATTCTGTAGGCAGTTTGTGGTTAGCAAGATTGACCTGATGTCTCCAAGTACAAAAATTTCTGTCCCTAAGTTACTAAATCTTCTGATAATATTCATACAGCAGAATTTGCCTAATAAAGGCAAGCTTTCAAAAATATATAAAACAATAAAAAATGAGGCAAAAATTCTTTTGACAACTATTGGAATTATTTCTCTTTAGTTAATAATCCACCTAATGATGATGAGTAATATTGGAATCATCTAAACTGACCACTTAATCACTTAAATAGAACATTTTCCTGGAAATTTATATACAGGTCCTTTTATACTCCACACAAAATGGAACTAAGTAAGGAAACAAATAGTTTTATGTTGGAAACGTAAATTAGAAACAGACAGATTGGTCTCATATTTTTTTTTAGTTCTTAAATATTATTGGTATAATGTTAATAGTTTCCTTCAGGCTTTATTTTCAGATGTTTGTTTTATCCAAATCTTTGTTTCTATTTAATACACAGTTTCCTTGATTGTGTTAAAAAATAAAATATCCATTGTTATGGTCCATTTTGGCTGTTGCCAGAAAGGTTATAACCAGAAATTGGAAGACTGTGGCTTCACCTTCTTTTGTGGAATTCAAGAGCATAACTGAAGTATGTCATGTGGAATTGATGACCGTTATGAACATTCACGAACAGCTGATATACATAAAAGAGCTTTTTAATTTTTACCTAGTAGACACCTTTGTAAATACTTCAGTTGAATGTTTCTTTTTTTTGGTATTTAAATTCTATATTCATTCTTTGTTATTGATTATTATTTTGTTAAAATTTAAAAAAAAAGAAAACATAATTTAATTTTTTTAGAACCATAAATCATTGTGAATGTGTCCACACATCTCCTTAATGGTCTGTTTCATATCCAGAATAGCAGTTTGCACATACAATGTGAAATAGTTGAATTCTAGTCTAAAATGAGTACCAAAATTAGCCATGCAAATACTACTGCTAGGCAGTTTATGTTCTTTTTAAAAGGCACAGTAAACACAGCAGAATACTTGTATTTAAAGGCATTTGCAAAAGAAAAGTGGCACACCAAATTCAACTTTTCAGTACACATAGAAGAAGCTTTTATCAAATAGTATGTGATAGGTTCTACTACTTATGGTTATCGGCGAGTGAACCAGTAGCATTATGATTGGCTGAAAGATACCTCTGTTAAAAAAAAAAAAAGCTTAAGTCTAAATTTGATTACATTACATCACATTGCAAAGTTAGGAAATTCATAGACTTCTCTGGAATGAGGTGAAAAAAACTAGAGAAAGCAAATTCAAGCCTTGACTCTAAAATTGAGAACAATGGTTGGATCATATCTGACTACCCCACTGTTATCAAGCTATTTAAACTGTGGTGATCTTTCATGTAGGTCTTCTTGCTAAAGCATTCACCCCACTGCTGCTCACTTCATATGGCCTTATCTGTCTCCCCTATCAAAAACATAGAAAGGGCAATCTGCCTATGTGCTTCAGATATAAAGTTATAAAGTTTCATTTTTTTTTATAATTAGAACTGAGTCAATTGACAACAATAGTGTTACATTTTTGTCACAAATAAAAGTTTGTTCCCAAAGCATATAGTTCCTATTCGAGGAATGGTATTGAATGATGTTATGAAAAGGATGGTTATCAGGTTTAAAGATAAGTTTGTGAGTTGCACTATTTGAGTGGATGCTAGGTAGTGTGCCAGTTCAGTCCAGTTTAGCTGTTTAAAAGACAGGCAGTGGTGAGATCTGTAGGGATGGCTTGCTGCAAGTTTTCCCACTTTGTTATAACAGTGTTTTAGTTTGTTTTTCATAATAATTTGCAGACTAGTAAGTACAGGTGAGCTATAAAGAAGTAAGGGAAGTAGATAGGTAGAGACATTTTCTTTGAAGTCTGTGAGGTATGGTTTGTGAGTTGTAGCTGTTTTTTTAACAATTTCTATGTATGTTGGTCAAATTTCAATTGTTCATCTATGGGCACTCCTAGAAGCATAGGGTCTATATTACGGTGTTGAAAGATGAAGTAACTGAGCACGTCTTTATCGACACATAAATATCCACCTCTGCAATTGCCGAACAACCACTTCAGCAAATTTTTTCCCATGAGAAAAAATCACTTGGTCATCATCAGGGTGTGCCCTTTTCCCTACTGTAGTGTGATCTCGGAGTTGGTATATTTAGTTAGGGGTGTGTGGGGGGGGGGTGAAGCCCCCACTATGTACAGTTTAAAAGTTTGGTTTGTGTGTCCTCAGCCAAGCAATTTTTTACCACTGGGAAAAACTTATCTGAAGTGGCCATTTGGCATTTGCAGAGGTTGATATTTACGTATCAATAAAGAAGTGTTCAGTTACTTCATCTTTCAACACCGTAATATAGACCCGAAGCATATGTGTCACTAGTTCAAGTTTGTGTTATTGGCGGATGTATTTTGTTACTTTAGGAGAAAAGAATACTAACTTTTCTTTTTTATTATTTAAGAGTACCTGAGGGTTATCCAGCCAGACTTCAATTGATAGGAAAGACTCTTGGTTGATTTGTTGAAGTTTAGCATGGTTCTGGTGAGGCAGCTGAGAATGGAATCATCTACATACTGGACTATAGTGGCCTGTTTGGGTGTGCTGTGAAGGGTATTTATGAAAAAGTTAAATAACAAGAGACCAATAATAGATCCTTGGTGGATGCTTCGAACTATGAATAGGAGTGATGAGACATCATTTTACAAATTACCTACTAGCTGCATATTAGAAATAATTATGAAATCATTAAATTGATGATTTGTACCAGAGCAAAAATGAGAGTTTATGTAATAGGTTTGATGGGTGTCAGTATTTAATGGCTTGGAAATGTCAAGAAAGAGAGTGGAGGCCAAGTAAACTGTATTTCTATTTTTGTTCACAGCATTAGACAACCAGGCAGGGCGTAATAGTACTGTGATCATGGCAAAAACTGTGTTGAGTTGGGGAGAGAGAGGATTGTTGTTGATGTATTTAAGAAGTTGTGATTGAATGTATATTTGAGATTGTGGAGAATGAATTGCAGTAGGTCTGTAGTTTGAGAAATAGGACTATTTTCCACATTTATATATAGGTAATATGAAGGTTTGTTTCCAGAGAGCTGGAACTTAGTTTTCTTTGATTGCTCAGTTAATGAGAATGGAAATGTGATAGCCAAAGCATCAGCAGCAATTCTGATATAATGTGCTAATTAATTCATGTAGAGATACTGTGGTAGGTTTGAAGTTAATATCACCAACTTTTGACTATTATGTTTATCTTTGATCATTGTCCTTTGGAGAAGTTAAACTGAGGTCCCACCTGCTTGTGTTTGTGGTTGATCAGGTAGATGTAGAAGATCACACAGCACTTATCAAAAAAGTGTAGTGGAAGTTTTGTGGCATCATGTCCAAGTTTCACCTAGTTAGTATGAATGCCACTAACCTGGTCAACAAAGAGCAAATGAAAAAATACATTTAGAAGGAGATTCTTGATGATAAAGATTGAAACTAGTTGGAAACAGATGATATTAGGATGACTGTCTATTTGTGGAGAAAGAAGAAGGGTAGAGGAAGTAATACTGTTGAATAAAGAAGTTACTGTTTCTGTGATGTACGATTAAAACTGACTGGTAATGCTGTAACTATGATTTGATGTATATGTATCTTGACCAGGGTATATTTTTTCTTTCTGAATGGTTATTTAAAGTCTTAAGTTTTCTTGCCCCGTTTGCAGTGTTTAGTATGATTTTGGAGGTATCTAATACATTGTAGTTTTTTGGGTGGTCTTTTTCTGTTTACATGTTTTCCAAGCTTTGTCCTTCTGCAACATTAGTTGTTTATTATTACCTGATAACCATGGTGCTGGGCTAGCTGGCTAGTCTGTAAATATCAAAGACAGCTTTGTATAATGGGAAGATTTTAAGAGCATTCTGATTATATCCATTTGGGCTGTTAGTGAAAGATTTTTTTTTTTTTTTTTTTTTGCAGAAAGTGGAAAGATTGCATATTTAGTTCTGGTGATGTTTATCAATATAAGTTTAGTACTATACAGTGAAATTTGTGAGGTGGTCACTTTTGCTGGAGGAGGAAGTGAGACTTCAACCAAGAGCTGTTTCCCTGTTGCTGCTTTCATTGTGCTTAGTTGGAGCTGAAAAGGTTGAATAAAACACTGCAGATTTATGGTATTAGCCAAAGTAAATAGATACCCAAACAATGATATGATTGATTCTTGAGAGACCATAATATAGATGCAAGAAAATATATCATCTGCAGTAGTTATATATAAATTCATGTGATATATATACTTTTATGATAACTAAGCTTGAGAAAGGAGAAAGAACATTTTATTAAACTGAGGGAGGATTCGAGGAGGAGAGATAATTCTTGGAATTTTTAAGGAATAGTCCAATCCTACCAGCTCTTTTTATGCTTTCTGTCTAATCTTAGAATATTAAAACTGTGAGAAGACTCTATTTTTCAGTTATATCCTGGCTTAACCAAGTTTCCATTAATACAAGGATGTGTGGAGAGTGAAAGGCTATCCACACATGAATTTCATGCATTTTTTTAAAAATACTTCTAAAGTTAACATGGAGGAGTGATAAGCCTGAGTGCTTTGGATAGTATGAGCACATACTTGGTCATTTGTTGTGAGTGTTGAGTTTATACACAGTTAGGAATGATATCCCCATTTATTTTCAAAGTCATAGATATGTGATGGTAGAGGGGAGAGCCACTTATATTTGAGCGTATGATTCACTAATTTTAAGGAGTATGGGGTTGTGGCACAGGAAATTATCTTTAAAGAGATGGATGTAAGAAGTGCAGTACAAAATGGAGGAATATGATGTAGGCAATATTCTGTAGTGTTAAAGAAAGGAGTCTGTAAGTTGAAGGAAGGTAGATAATTGGTGCAAAGATGGTGGTGGTAAGATATAATCTGAGTAAGGAAAATTAGAAGAGGAAGTGCAAGCAAGTGTATGAAAAATATTGTCATAGGTACAGGAGAAGAACAGAGAGGAAGATGCATCAGAAAAGCTGAAGGGAGAAAAACAAAAGTGTGCTAAGCGAGTTGAGGTAGAGAAATAGAGTGCCAATAATAAGAACAATTTGGATAGAGTAAGAGAAGTATTTAAAAATCAGACTGGTATTCAGATCAGGGAAAGTGGCAGTTTGAAATTTTAGAGAGAGCTGATTGACTTCTTTGAAGCAGTCACCAAAGCCATAGATGAGGGTAAGGTGGTTCACACAGCTTATCTAGATCTCGCCAAGGCTTTCGTCACCATCCCCCACTCTGGAACTATAGATAAGCTCACTAAACTAGGTATACATTCCTATGTCACAAGATGGGTTGCCAACTGGCTCATGGACAGAACCAACACTGTGAAAGTAGCAGACTCCAAATCTGACTTCAGACCAGTGACAAATGGAGTACCACAAGGTTCAGTCCTGGGTCCTCTCCTGTTTGGTATCTACTTCTCTGAAGTACAGGCTAACACAAAAGGTCTTTGGCTAACAAAGTTTGCAGATGACTGCAAACTAGGAGTGATAATCGGAACTCCTAACAATGTGGACATACTACAAAAGGGCCTCACCGAGACAGATGCCTGGTGTCAAAGCCATGGCCTGAAGCTCAATGCCAAAAAGTGTATTGTCATCCCTTTTGGTAAAATCTCTGTACCCATGAACTACCACATAGCTGGTAGTCTACTTAATGCCGAAAATGTGATGAGACCTTGGGATACAGGTAGACAGTAGTCTCTCCTTTGATAATCACATCGTCACAGTGGTAAGGAAATCCTTCTACATGGCTCACCTCATCGCAAAAGGTTTCTCATCCAGAAAAAAAAGAGGTCATTGTTCCTCTACTCATCACTCATTAGACCCATTATAGAGTACAAAGCCCCTTTTGGTATGTACCTCACAAGACATCTACAACAACTGGAAAGGCCACAGAAATACCTCACAAAGAGGATTAAGGGCCTCAAATAGATGCCCTATGCAGACCGTCTAAAAAAACTCCAGCTTTACTCCATCGCATATCGCCTACTCAGAGCTGATCTCTGCCTAACATACAAAGCTATGCCAAACCCAGAGCTGTTGGACATGCTCCACTTAAAGAAATCCCAATCCCTCCAAACTACACACTCTAGGGACCTAAACCTTGTCACCACAATAAACAGAACATGCTGAGGGGATAGATTCCTGTCCCAGAGACTTCCCATACTCTGGAACAGACTACCTATCTATGCCAAACAGAGCTCCTCATTAGTACTCTTCAAGAAAAATCTTGATGATTGGATGGGAAATAGGAAATTCACCCCAGGGATCACTTATGTGGCTCTGCTCGACAGGGGCTCAGGAAAATAATTTTCTTGGGTGGCGAAAGCCAGGGTACATTTTTGGCTAGGCTTATATAGGCCCTAGTACCTACCTATGAAAAACGAGGCTATTTGGAAGGGAGAGAAAGGAAGTAGGAGATTTGTGTGTTGAAATGTAGAGTGTGATGGAGTTAAGTGTGTAGGAACTAAAACGAAATGCAGGAGTGAGAGAGACATTCTGAGGTAACTTGGTGTAACATTGGCTACAGGAATTCATATTACTGAGGAATGAAGAGCTCAGTGTGAATATTCACATGCAGTTTATACAAATCTTAGAGGAAATTGTATAGTTTTGCCAGTTGACAGGGAAGGAATATAGAGGTAGAAGGAGTAGGTGGTTAGCTTGGGGCTTGTAGTACACAAAAGTAGGCAGAAAACTTGTAAGTGCAGATGAAACTACAAAAAGAAGCAGAGAGAAATGGTGGTTAACACTCCATGCAGAAAGAGAGAATGGTACAGCATTAAGCAGGAAACAGAAACAGCAATGATCCCTGCACTACTCCAGTTTGCCTTAAGTAACTGTGTGAAAAATAACACCAAGAGGGCAAAACAAGGGCAACAGGATAAAATAATGAGAAAGCAATAAATAGAATTAGACAAGTTGTTTAACACTATAGGATCTGTCATTAACAGTTTATGTAGAGCATCATAGCGGTGTAAAACAGAATCAGCACTACTGTGCAGCAGTTTCCTACAAATCAGATGCTCAGGTAATTAACATTAGTTTTCAGGGTAAACAGGAAAAATGATATCCCTTCTTACACATTTAAACTAAAAATTGTATAATCCTCCATATTTAGGTTCATAGGTAGGTACTTGGCTATCGGCCCTGGAGCCTATATAACCCTAGCCAAAAATGTTCCCTGGTTTTCACCACCAAAGAAAGTTATTTTCCTGTGCCCCTGTCTAGTAGAACTGCAGAAGTGATCCCCAAGGTGAATTTCCCATCCAATTGTTGAGACATTTCTTAAAAAGGGCTAATGAGGAGCTTTGCTTGACATGAACAGGTAGTCTGTTCCAGAGCATGGGAAGTCTTTGGGACAGGAATCTATCCCTCCAGCATGTTCTATTTATTGTGGTGGCAAAGTGTAGGTCCCTGGAGCATTTGCCTCAGAGGGATTGGGGTTTCTTTAAGTGTAGCATGTCCAACAGATCTGGGTTTGACATGGCTTTGTACATTAGGCAGAGGTTGCCTCTGAGTATGCGATAAGCAATGGAGTAGAGCTGGAGTATTTTGAGACGGTCTGCCTATGGCATCTGTTTGAGGCCAGTAGTCCTCTTAGTGAGGTATTTCTGTGGCCTTTCTAGTTGTTGTAGATGTCTTGCGAGGTACATGCCAAATGGGGCATTGTACTCAATAATGGGTCTGATGAGGGATGAGTAGAGAGGAACAATGATCTCTTTTTTTCTGGAGGTGAACCCCTTTGTGATGAGGTGTGCCACATAGAAGGATTTCCTGACTACTTTGGTAATGTGATTATCAAAGGAGAAACTACTGTCCACCTGTGTCCCAAGGTCTCTTATCACACTTTCAGTGTTTAGTAGGCTACCACCTATGTGGTAGTTCATGGGTACAGTGTTTTTCCCAAAGGAGATGACAATGCACTTCATGGTATTGAGCTTGAGGCCATGACTTTGACACCAAGCATCAGTCTCAGTGAGGCCCTTTTATAGAATGTCCACATCATTAGGCAATTCTATTATGGCACATAGTTTGCAGTTGTCTGTGAACTTCATTAGCCAAAGACCTCCTGTATTAGCCTTGACTTCTGAGAAGTAGATGCCAAACAGGAGAGGACCCAGGACTGAGCCCTGTGGTACTCCACTTGTCAATGGTCTGAAGTTGGATTTGGAGTTGGCTATTTTCACTGCTTGGGTTCTGTCAGTGAGCCAGTTGGCCACCCATCTTGTGACATAGGGATTTATGCCCAGTCTAGTGAGTTTATCTATAATTCCAGAGTAGGGGAGGGTGTCAAAAGCATTGGCGAGGTCAAGATAGGCTGTGTGCACCACCTTACCCTCGTCCACGACTCTGGTGACTGCTTCAAAGAAGTCTATCAGGTTTAGGAGACATGACCTACCTTTCACAAGCCCAAACTGAGTGGTGTCCAGAGTTTGGAGGTTACCTATGTCCTTGTTTATAAGCTCCAAGATGATACATTCCATGGCCTTGCAGACCAGGCTCGTCAGGCTAATGGGACGGTAGTTCCTGGGGTCCATGGTGGCGCTCCATTTGTGGGATAACCATCACTGTGTGCCATTCAGTAGGCACAAAGCCTGAAGTGAGGCTATAATTGAACATGGTACTTAGGTGGGGTGTCAGTTTGTTCTGTAGTTCGTACAGAAAGCAGCCTGGGATGTTGTCAGGTCCCATGGATGCTGTGTTCTTGGCTTTGGAGAGTGCAGCCTTTACTTGTGCAGCCATGATTACAGTGTCTTTGCATTCTTCCGGTATAGTGATGGGCTTTTTGGGGGGGGGGGTGAAGTTTACACTGAACCTATCTGCCAGGATGTTGGCAATATAAGTTGGTTCTGTATATCTAGTGCCTTTGGGCTGTACAGAGCAGATCTAAGTGTCGCCGTTGAGATTCTTGACATAGCTGTAGAATGCTTTGTGGTTGTCTTTAGAATCAGTGGTGATTTTATTTTCGTAATTAGCTTTGGAGGATTTTATGAGGGATCTCAGCTTCTTACTGAGGCTGACCAAGGAGTTTCTGCAATCAGGGGATATTACACTTTTTTGCAACAGCTTCTTCCTTCTGTTGTAGAGTTTGTTTATGGCAGGGAACCACCAGATTGGCTTCCTTTTTTGTAGGATAATGACTTGGTTCTGTTGAGGATGGTACGATCCATGCACTCGTGTATGTGCTTATACAGTGCATCTGTATAGGATTCAGCAGTCATACCTCTATTTTCCATCTGTATGGGTATCATGAAGCTTGCCACTTCTGTCTTAAGAAGCATGAAGTTGGCTTTGGAGAAGTTTTTTACGGTGTCTTCCTTAATGGGGGGGGGGGGCAGGATATTGATGTCTAGAGTGATTAGCTTGTGGTTGGATCTGACCAGCGAGGAGTTGACCTCTGGCATTGAACATTGATTGCCCATATTGGTAATGACCAGGTCCAGGATATTGCTGCCCCTGGTGGGGTTATGTACAAGCTGATCCAAGGCATTAGAATTTATGAATTCCAGAAAGTGTCAAGCAAATGAGTTAGTACATGAGTAGTTTTCCCAGTTGGTAGTGGGGTAGTTGAAATCGCCCATTAGTAGGGCATTGGGCTGTACCTTAACATTACCCAGTATATCAAGAAATGTGGAGTGGGCATCCTGGGGCATGGCAGGGGCATCTGTAACAAGCTGCTACCTGGATTGCCGTCTTGCCCAGTGTTAGTTGCACTTGGATAATTTTGGATGCATTATGTTGAGCAACTAGCATGGAGGTGTGGATATCCTTAATGAATATGGACACAGCTCCTCCTTTAGTGTTTTGGTCCAGGTTAGGTGGCCGAAAGATGTGGTATGAGTTATAGCCTGGTAATGCAGAGGTGCTCTCTAGAGCCTTGAACCAGGTCTCCCTCACTGCACAGATGTAAATGTTCTCCATTTTAAGAAGTGCCTCGAGTGAGTGCCTTTTAAGGTTTAGACTTCTAAAATTGAGTAGCGTTACCCTCAGGTTTTTCTTGCTTATACCTGCTATGGTGGTGATTTTGTAATTTGAACCTTGCCTAAAAAAAGCACTATATGGGTGGCAAGAGCCTTAGCCAGTATCTGGAATCCCAGGGGTGACAGGTGGAAGCCATCTCTGGCAAAGCATCGTGGTCTGTCGATCATGTCATCCTAGGCAGACAGACACTGGATCCCCTTAGAATGACACCGGAAGCTTAGCCAATTGTTGAAGTCAATCACTTTGTCCTTGTATGGTGGTATCATTCTGGGCGATGGCAGGATGCTACTCAGGGCTAGGGTCATACCTGCCTGAGTACATGACCCAAGCGCTCCTCCATGTTTCTTTTCATGTAGTCCAGGGAGGTACATCTCAGGTCATTCACACCAACATGGACAATGACAGAGTCGTGTTTGTACTTGTTGTGGAGTGACCTGAGTGCTTGCATTATGTGGCGGATCCTGGCACCCGACAGGCAGCTGACAGTAACTTTCTCCTTGTTTAGCCTGGTCAGTGGGACATCAGTCTGCCTGACTATAGAGTCACCTATGTCTAGTGTGTTAGGTACGTTGTTTTGCCTTATGGGCTGAGGTTGAGTGGCACACTGATTTTGTGGGCTATGTGTCATTTGGGTAGTGTTGGGGGGTTGGAGGTTGCTTGCATTTCAGCTTTGGAGGTCTCTGTTGTTTGGGCATATTTTTATTGAGAGCTTCCGCGAATGTAGGTGTGTGTTTTGTGTTACTATGTATGGGTTTAGGCAGTGTAGGTTTTGATGGACTATGTGTTGAGTGTGGTGTGGTGCGGTGCGGGTGTTTACCTTCCCCTCTTTACTGTCTAGTACAATCTTGGCTGGAAAGAGCTTGGCTTCCAGATGGCTATGTAAATGCATCTCTCTCAGGTTGTAGTGTTGAGTGGTAGGAGGAGAGGGTTGTCAGTGTACATGAGGGAATTGCTACATTGCCCCAAGATGCCCAGATTAATCAGGTAGACAGAAGAAAATACCGGGAGCTGACCCTTAGATATGCCTGGATAGGTGCTTATTAATTTAAGTACTAAAAACTGTTTTCCTCCTAACAAGTGAGGAAAGTTGAGTACAACACTAATTTGTAGATTATTTAGAGCTTGCAATGAGTTTTGAACAAGTGCTGAGCACAAGGAAACAGTTTTAAGTGGTAAAACTAGAAAACTGTCTAGTTCTAAGGGAAAATTAGAAGAGCAGACTTTCTGGCACCAGGAATAGTTTAACCTTAGTGAAACGGCACTGCATGATGCGCAAAACCGCACAAACATGTTTTTAAACAGAAAGATGAAAGGGATAGAAATAGCCCAAAACGACCAGTAAAACTACAGATTCAGAGCTGAAACCACTCCTCCAGCAACAGATAGGCTGCTCAAAGCTCACCACTCACTGATGAACAGAGAAGCTTCCTTTTATCTTATTAAGGTCTGGGCAATACAGAAACTGCAAAACAGCCCAAAATTCAGCAAAATCTGAAAACCGGACTATACTGGTTATAGAAAGGCTGAAAATGAGTAGAGAGAGAGAATTTATGTTTTTTTTTTCAAAAATTAAAACAGTTACAGTAAAACAAACACTTTTAAAGCAGAAAAATGGCTATTGCACTTGAGTGTGTAGCCCTTAACAGTTCAACAGTTGTAAAAACACAAAAACGATCAGTTAAAGTGCAAACAGTATCAGAATTAAAAAAACAGTTCAAATAAGTTGCAAAGTTAATATAAAATGCTCGGAATAGTGCGGCTAGTGAAAATAAGCAATAAATAAGCAATAAAATAAAAATATTTACAAAACAAATAGTTATTTGAATCTGAAATGTACAGCAAAAAAATAAGTAAATAATAATAATAATAATTGCAAAAGGATTCCTTGTACTATGTTGCAATTGAAAATGACACTAGCAAGTAGAAAGTGCATCTGGAGAATCCAGAAATGTAAGATGCAAATTTAAGAACAGACATAGTTCACAGCTCAGTTGAGTACACATCATACATCCAAGTAGTAGCCAACATACACGAATACCAAGTAACAAAATAATTAGCAGTGATAAAATCACACACTTCTAGAGACTGTGTCATTGTTCCACTGTATTCAGCATTCATCAGACCTATCATTGAAGTACAATGCCCCCTTTGGAATGAAGCTAACCAGGTACATCCAACATCTGGTACGTGCACAGCAGTTCCTCACTAAAAGAATACAGGGCATAAATAACATGCCTTATGCAGACCACCTCAAAGCCCTATCTCTGTATTCTGTCTCCTACAGGCTGTTGAGGGGAGATCTAGGTTTGACATACAAGACATTGTCAGACCCTACTCTAATTTGACCTCCTGCATATCCACAAAACAAGCAGCACTAGAATTACCTATTCTAAACACTTAAAATTTGCCTGTGATAGAACTAGGACCTCCAGGAGAGCAGGTATGTATCCCAGAAACTACCCCTTTTCTGGAACAGGCTCCTTATCCACGTGAAGCAGAGATCTCCCTAACCCAATTCAAATGCAACTTGGATAACTGGATAGAGAACAGGAAATCCATCCCTGGTTTGATACCTATGTCTCTCATAGAAAAAGGCAGTCTGAAAATGATTCATCTTCCAGGCCCTACTTGCAAATGTTTCATCTCTGAAGACCCTGCTTACACTTATTGCGGGTACGAGAACTTGCCAGAGACTTTGGACAGCTAGGCTTAAAAAGGCCGTAGTGGTCATTGTGCAGACATCTATGAACCTATAAACCTGTAAAACTATAAACAAGGCCGAATGACTAGATGAGGGACCTTGAACACCAATAGTCTCTTACCCCCCCCCCCCCCGAGAAAGTCTGAATCTCCATTTCTCTCTTTGGCAACAAATTACTTCAGACAAGTGGTTTGTGAATGTGACACATTTTATTTATTTATTTTACATTTGTTGACCGGGTTAGTCCGACTGAGCTGAGTGGCCCATTTTCAGTGGAGACCCAGGGAGAAAAGCTTCACAGTGAAATACAATTTTTTTTTTTTTTAGCAGAAGAAATTAGTTAAAAAACAATCATTATTATTGAATACAATACATACATACAATATGAAGTATAGTTTAACACTAGTACGTGGTGAAAAGGCTGTGACCAGAGTAAAGCCGAGAACCTATTGAGAACGAAATACATATGTGATAAACAGCAGTGTTACAAAAATAATTTGTTGTCAACTTGGCCTATGGGTTCAGTAGAGGAGAAAGGTGGAAGAGGAGTTGAGATGAATAGTGATTCCTAATGGAGGTTGAAAGTGTAAGATAAGACTGACAGTTTAGAATAATTACTCAAGGAAAGGCAGCTAGTGAGATTATGCAGGAAGAGAGTGTGTGAGAGAGGGGAAGTGGTTACAGGAGTCTTAGATGCAAGGGAAAGTAGTTTAAGGAGGATGAGTGCAGTAGCAAGACCAGTGAATTTTTATGTATTCTCTGGTAGCTGTTTTGAATTGTTTAGGGTGTTTAAGGGATCTAATTTCTAGGGGAAGTTTGTTCCAAGATATGGTAGGGTTGTAGCTGTAGTGGTTGCAACCAGTTTTGGTCTTGCATTTATATATTTGTAGCAGGTCCTGGTCAGACCTGCATAGAAGCCTAATTGGGGAGTATTTAGAGATAATAGGAGTGAGGCTGGGACAGAAAGTGTACTGGTATAGAATTGAGTGAATTATCTGTAGTTGAGAGATGAGGAACTGGTGGGGTAATTCTAGCCAGTCTAATTGTCTTAGGGAAAGATGGTAAGACACAAGAATGGTGTGCAGTCAATCTAGCCACCTTGTAGGTTAATTCCAGTTTAGCTAAGAGTGAGGAGTTGAGGTTAGTAAGAATGTGACAGCTGTACAATAAACTAGGAAGTAGGCATGTGATGGAGTTATTTTTACATTGCTAGGTAAGAATTTTTTGTTGCGGTAAAGGAGTCCAAGGAGTCCAAAGAGTCTAGGATACAGATGGAAGATGGAATAAATTTCTCCTTTTCAGTGGACTCCTCCTCATCCACCAGACCAAGCCCTTCTCTTCCATCCTGTCCTACATCATATATATCTCAGAAGGTAATAGAAGCTGTTCTTCCTTCCCAGTTGGAGAATTTTTTGTATTCAGGAATATTTTTAGTGCCTGAGAAAGGAAGGTCCTGGAGACTAGTTCTGGATCTTTCTTTCCTGAATCAGTTTGTGATAGTGCCCAATTTCAAAATGCTTGCAATTCACAACTAGTTACCCCTCATTCTTCATTTGAGTTTTTTAGTAACCATAGATTTAAAAGATGCATATCATCACATTTCAGACTTTTTTTAAGGTTTTATTTACCTGGCTCACATGATCAGTTCTTTGTCTTATCCTTTGGGCCACCCACTGCCCTAAGGGTGTTCACAAAGTATATAGCTGCTGTCATTGCAGGCTACAAGGTATCCATATTTTTCCATGTTTGGATGACTTGCTTATCTTTGCAATATTTTTCAAAGTGTAAGGTATCTCTTACCTGGGTAAGAAATCTACATAGGCTGGGATTCCAAGAGAACTTTTAAAAGTCTTTTTTGATTTTGTTTCTGGGGTTACTGCTAGACACCTCAGTTCAAAGTCTTTTCTTCTACTGGAAAAAATAGATCTATATTTAAATTTGTTCCAAGGATTTTCCACTCAGACTTTTATCACAGCTAGAGAATACCTCTGAATTTCGGGTCTAATAGCTTCCATGATTCTCATGATACCTCTTACAAAAATCCACATGACAAAGATACACTGGTATCTAAAACCTCTTTAGTCTCAGAATTGACATCTATTGTCTTTTCAAATTCTGGTCCTTGGATTTGTGAAAGAGGAAATCACTTCCTGGAGAAATCAAATTTTTCTGAATCCAGGCCTCCATACCTGTCAACCTGGAAACATCAAAACTCTGGACAAAGGCCCATGAAAAGAAGGTACAACTGGCCAAAAATCAGGATGTTGATTAACATAAAATTTACATACATAATCATGTAACCCCACCCACTCCAGTGGAATTGTGGGATACCAACATGAAGATTAAAGTCACTAAATAATAAATATTAGCAGACATTTGAAATTCAGACTTCATATCCCTCAGGAAAATATATAATTGAAAACCTGTTATTCTAGCAACTGAGTTTACAGGAGCAATATTTAAAATCTGTCCCTATTTTTGAGCTTTTGTCCCACCATTATTTTTGGCTTTGTCTAGATTTCTTGCTCTGAGAGGTTGTATTTACTCATTGCTTTATTATACAACAGAACCCATCCAAAGGCAAAAAGTAGATATTCGCCAGACTAAAAAAGATAAATAAATAACTCTAAGAAAACAAATTAATATTATCATCCTCTGTATATGTAGTCAGTTAATAACCTGGGTGCACATTTACAATAGGTACTGCAGACCTCAGAACATCAACTTGTAGGAAATTTCTCCTTCCAAATTTGTCCTTTGCCACTACCTCACTTTACAGCATGCACATGCACACGCACACACACATATGCTGCATTAAGACACTATACATATAGTTATTAACTACCACCTGACTCAAATATGTTTTTTCTCTACACATGGGAGGCCACTGTCTCCTATAAAAAGTATCTCCATGAATTAGTAGGCAGCTCATGATCATGATGAACATGTTTGCATTCCACATGAACACAGCTCATCTGCTGGGAATAGCACAATGATAACCAGGTTTGTACTAATGCTTCCCTCAAAGCACACTGGAGTTCAGTTTTGGTATAACAATGTTCTCATAGTTTAAGACATGTTTCAAAATTTAAAGTTAAAGTGCAGAGAGACAGCTGCCAATATTAAGGGACTTAATATTCCCATGCTTGAATGATATTCAAAATTTTGAAAGTGTGCCATGTTACCCACAACACAAACCAAATCTCAGAAGATGTTCCTCTTCTGTTTTCTGCATATCTACATTACAGGTCCATTCAGTGAGGGAGCTCATAAATGTAACATTCATTAGCTGAAATCATTAGCAATCCATAGCAACAGAGAATAAGCTTTCATTGAAAAAAAAAGACAGAACCATAAAACAAACTTAAACACATTTACTGCAATGACATCACTAAAGAGGAAACTACAACCATGACATTATTTCAAGTGTCAGGTGACTGCAGAATCTTAGAATTTTAATATCTTATAACACCTATCCCACCTTACATTTATTACCCGCTTGCCTTTCTCCCTAATCATGGAGAAAATGCTTTTTTTTGTTTTGTTTTCTTTTTGTTTTGTTTTTGTTCATTCTTTTTAACTGAGAATCAGGAATCTGATAATGTTTCTGACTTTCAACTTCACCAATCAATGGTTCAGCTACCATATATTATGATCTCTCTATCATACATACGCACACAAACAAACCAAAAAAATAAATAAAATTAGAATAGAATTGCTGAAGTGGTATACTTGTAAGTATTCATAGAGCACAGAGTTAGAGAATGATGGATTAGCGATTGTTACTATTTTTTTAACAAATTAACTCTGACAAATACTGCAAACCCTTAAATCAGAGAACTTCATGGAAAACCAGTTTAGTGACTGTTTTCTCTGCAAATTGTCATTTGTAAATGACATCTTACCTCCAATTATTATTAAAAAAATGTGTGTGACATAAAAGCAACTTGATACTTTAAGAATCTGTAGGAACTAAAACTACATTTCAGTTTGCAGAAATAATTAAAGGGGTGGCAACGTTTGCGATTCGGTCCAAGAGTAGATGAGGATGTATTATTACAACTACATATGGAGAAAAGGAAGATGAAGGGATGACTTGTGAAACTTTAAACTGACTTGAACCAATAATGGGTCTGAAATTCCAGACTTGTAAAACGGCACACAAAATGCAAATGTAGTCACGTAAAAAGCATTTACCTTGAAATAAGCACCGGAGCTTGTGGCTTGTGCTCGGGATACGCTGGCTGTGTGTGATGAAAAAAGCATGAGCATAACAAATGAAAATAAAAATGAAAACAAAATTGGAATTTAATGGGGCCACTTGGGAATTCATGGGACCCTATTATTTTGAGACCAAACCCAGGAAATACCGAAGAAATTGGTACAGTTAAGAGGTATGCAGGTCTCTCTTTCTCCTTTTTGGTTCCAAAGTACACACTTCCTTTCCCTCCCTCCTTTCTCTTTCCTTCTAACCTAATAAGCTACTTTCTGTCATCCTCTAGCCACATTACTCTGCCCACAAAAATATTAAGCTGTAACTAACCTCTGATTGTTTCTGTCGGGTCTTTCACATCAAGACAGGGCCATCCTGCTCCATTTGCTAAGCTCAGGCTCACTCCACTCCCCTACCCTACCCTGATTCCCACACACCCCTGCTTCACCTAGATTTATTCTAACCAAATCACTCCCTCCCATTATCCACAACAATTAACAGCATACATTCCCAAGCACTAGATCATCTAATTACAATCCCAATTAAACTGTAATCCATCCCCTTGAAGACTAGAGCACTGACTTAAACACCTATCTAGCCTATAATAGCCCTTATTCCCTCTACCTTTCTCACTCAACTATACCTATAAATTTCAGACTAGAGCACTGACTTAAACACCTATCTAGTCTATAATAGCCCTTATTTTCTCTAACTTTCCCACTCAACTATACCTATAAATTTCATTCCTCACTTCATCTAACACATACAATCCATAATGTTATTCCTAAATAGTATATTTCTTCTATTTCTGGTAATGGCAGCCCACTTAACCTATCAACCACATCCGTGCCTAGCCAAAGACACTCACAAAACCACAACCATTAACCTCCCTTTCACCCATTCCACTCACCATAAAATATCACCAACAAAACAGCATAACCAGTCTTCACCACAAAAGTTCTGACTTACTCTTTCTAAACATAAATCTAAGAAGTGCTGTAAATAAAGTACAAGATCTACAAGCCACACTCTCCCAGTAATCCCTGACATCATTATTTTAACATTGACATGGTTAAAGCCTCACATATCAGACAGTGAAATCTCCCCATCAAGATATAACATAATTAGGGAAGACATAAAAGAGGTGGAGGAGTAGCAGTACTATACAAAAATAACCTTTTTATATAGCGTATAACCCAGAGCATACCAAACCTAAATAACTCTAAGATACTAATGACTAAACTCAAAATCAATCAGAATAAGCACATTACCATTATAGCAACCTGTATCCGACCAGGCAATAATATTCATCCAATAGGAAGGGTACACTCCCTTGTAGAAATTGCCATTAATGCACATATATGTCTGGTAATAGTGTCTATATTCATCCAGACACAGGAAAGGTGTTTAACTTTGACTTTTATGCTGATTGTAGGTCTAGAGACTTAGTATACCTAGCTGTTTGCCAGGTATGCTTTTGTTTCTATGTGGGAAAGACAAATAGAAGTCTCAGGGAACGTGTGAGGGAACATATATATGCCATCAATAAGGAAGATGATCACAATGCTCTAGCTCGACATATATTAAGTGTAGGAACATCACACTCTTTTAAGTCTAGTGTACTGCAGTTAGTGAAAAGAACAAATAGATTGGGAAATATAAAAAAATCACACAGAAGAGTGTGAGAATAGATGGATCATTAGACTACAGGCATGTAAGGGACGAGGACTCAATGAGAAGGTTACATTAAAACCCTTCCTAGCAGCACGTCCCTATAAACATTAGCTTTATGAAATTGTACATTATTATTAATATTTTTATTGAAGTGTTTTAATATATCTGTTCACATATGTTTAAACAAATCTACTATATATATTTATTATGAAATGAACAGAGTTTATATAATACATATATATTCTTTTGTATATATGTCTTTATTTTTTAAGTGATGGGAACATGTGATGAGTTTGTAACAACTTTGATTGGTTGTTTTTTATTGTTGAGTGGATTTAAAAAGGTTTTTTGAGTATAACTGTTTTGAAGTCTGATGAAGCGTTGATAGAACGTGAAAGCGCTTACTTGTACTGCAGTAATAAAAGAGTTTTTATCGGCCGTGGTGAGCCCTATCTGTTTTGTTCACTGTACTCTTGTTGATTACATCAATAAAAACTGTTCAGTTTCTCCATACTGACTCCCCATATAAAAATGTCATCAATAAAATGACAGTAAGACCCAGAAACTAAACTCATAATTTTGAGCCATTCCACTCATGATGCTACAGCATGCATTTGCTTATAATATTTCATATTAAAGCTGAAAAAACTGTTTTAAGACCATATCAGTATACTCTGAAAGAAAACTGAGCTCACCAACCATTTCCAACATAAAGGCTACCCTTTCGTTACACATTTCGTGTGGTATTGATTTGTACAAAGATTTGAAGTTGACTATAACAAGTAAATTACTCTCTGTAACACCAACAGCCTTAATTTATTCCAATGACTAAGAAGCATATTGCCTTTAGCCACTAGGTGTCAATGTTGACCTTGCTTAGAAAATCCATTGGTTACATGACAGACAACGTTTGTATTGAGCAGGTTGGTGGCATTCTTAGACAATATAAAAGAGAACTGCCTGCTCAGTGCAGCAACACTTCTGTTTATTAATTTGCTATTTATTTATTGATGTTTGTTTACCAGAAAAGTCCGACTAAGCAGTTAACTTTTTCAGTGGAGGCTTGGGGAGATAATCTCCATTATATAGGCATCGAGGACACCATGCGCATTTTTTCATCATTTACACTCAGTTTCATTCATGAGCAACTTTTACGGTATTCAGATAACCTTGACAACAGGTACATAATTTACCGTTTCAATTAAAAATAAGTTACACAGGTTGTTTATGAATATTTTTTAATAGAAGGAGATATGTGCAGTGTGATATAAGCTGTATGCATGGATTGCCAGGCTTTACATAATGTTTGATATTATAAAGGCTTGTTCACAATCTGGGACATGGGAAGTTGGAGAGTCAGAGCAGCCCAAAGAAAGGAAGGATGTGAGGAGGCACAAGGACGATAAAGGGGATGGTATGATAAAAGAGGGTATAGTTGTGATAACAGTACATTAAGTTTTGTGCAGTACAACATTATAGCACAAATTCATATAACTAGTATTAGTACCAGTTTAACTAGTGGTAGTGCGAGTGTAGAGCTGTTTATCTATCAAGTGTTGCTTCATTTGGCATTTAAAGTCTTCCAGATTGCAGGCTGTTCTGAAGTGAAGTGAATTTATGACATTTGATGCCATCAGCTGCCTTGAAGCTGTGCTGTTATATACTCGTGTGGACAGCAGTGGTGTATTTGTGGACTAATCACTAGTGAACACTCTTCAGCCACAGCCTGGGCCAAATACCCAGATTATTATTAATATTAGATGTATAAGCAATATTCTGTATATTGTCAGTATTTACAACAGAATGTATAATAATTTAGAAACTGAGTAAGAATTAATTGCAGATAACCTAAAAATTATGTCTTTGGGAAGGGTGAACCCTGGAATTTATTAACAATTGTGTACACTTTGCTCGAAGCCTACACGACTGCACCATGTTAGCTCATTGCGTTTAGCTGATTCCAATCATCATTTCATGGCCAGCAACAGTGTTGGTAGCTATGAAACTGTACTGAAAGCATGATCTCGCAATGTAAACAAAAATACTAGCACCTGCTGGCAACAGTATAATCCGAGCACGTGCAGACGGCTCATATACAGTAAAGGCACGTGACTTTTAAGCATGTAGATGCAGGAGACTTGAAACTGAGATAATTTACACACAACACATTGTGAACAGTACAGGGATAATTATGAGGAGAGTGTAAATGTCAAAAATGTACTCAGTTAATGCATTCAAATGTGATGATGCTAGAAAGAAACATTTTTCAATAGGAAGACGTTCATATTGATGGTAATAATAAATCCTATTTCCAAGTGTTTACCCGTGTACATAAATTAAAAATGGACGTGCTAACAATGGATGTGAGAGGGTCACAATGCAACATTGTAAGAAAGGAGATTAAATGTGATATTAATATGGATAACAGAGCGGGTTGAGATAATAGCAAAGATGGTGAATATATTATGGGCCAGTCTCATACAGTGGAGTTATTGAACATGACATGTTTATCCAGAGAATGTATGCGTGCTAACTGATTGTAGTGCTCTATCCTCTGCTTCATCCTGTATAAACAAGGCATGAGCCGTACAGCAGCTGTGTCATGCACAGTTAAAAGGGACAAATTTTAAAATCTGTCATTGGACAACTGTAGATAGGGGTATATTACATTGACACATGTCTTAGACAAACATATGTTTTGTATGCATATGCATCATAAATAGTAATATAATTCTAATCAAAACACTCACATGAGAAATGACAACACAGATCTGATTATACTGCAGTACTTCAAGGTCTCTGTTTTGTTAATGGAGATCATCTAATAAATTATTATATTGGACATGCTTACCAGACATAAAAATTGAGAATAAAAACTTCATGCAGTCTTGTTTGTATAATGTCAATACATTCATAGAATGGTAATCTTGGCTGGAACTGAACAGCAAGCTGTGTAAGCCTACTAGCTACAAACGTGTATGAATCACATGCATCAGAATGGAAGTCTTAACAAAGCTGAGAGACTCCACCTATATGAAATCATTGCATCATATTGTCGTGTTGCAATTTGTATGCGATAAAAGGGCTGAGGGAGGTTTTTTCCACTGTAACTGTACACATTATAATACTTGTGGCTGTCATTCATGGAAAACAGCATTAGGATATGCAGTGCTTACAGTCAGCCAATATAGGTTTTGAAAACCTGACTATGAAACTAGAAAAGTTACATAATATTGGAAAGAATGAATGTGCCATGAAATCATACCTCCGAACTGTACAGATTTTCACAGAATATCCAGATTTTTGCCCCATATTTTTAGTCCAATACACATAAAAGTGTGGTTTTCTGGCAAATCATTGAGGGTTAATGTCAGAAAATAATGGCAGACATTTGAGTTTCAGACTTCATATCATTCAGAAAATTCATGCTAATACAAAACCTGTATTGGTTGAGAGGTATGGCCATGATGCCACTGGTGCTATACGTGTGAGATATTTTGGTCTTTGAAGCTGTGACATCATTTTCTTGCTGCAAGAGCAATGTGTGTCTGTCATTTCCTTAAGATAATGTTGCTATATGTGTGTGTTTCTCACATAACATTGCTCACTGCTAGGTATACCCAGACACACGAGATGTGTAATACAATCATCACTGACAGGAGAATAGCAATCTGTTACAATGTGTGAGATAATCACAGACCGGAACACATGCCTTAGTAAGGCAATGGCATACAGAACATAGTCTTGTGAGCTCACATCACAGGAAAGGTCTTAGTAGTTTTCATGAGAAAGGAAAGTGTCATCCCATGGAATCATCAAAGAAAGCATTTCTGTGTGAAAGAGGAATCCCCACCCATGCATGTACATGGCAGATAGATGGCTGACACCATTGCTACCTACCTGCACTTTCACAGACATAGTGGCTCCAATGACTCTAAGGAGTAATGGCTGGATATGAACAGATTACCTAAGATCGCAAGATATCGAACATTGTCTGAATTGCACGTGCCACACAAGATGGTCCTTTACACTTGTGACAATGCACATTTGAATAGATGACATCCCCATTCTTTCATACGTTGATGTTCTTAAAATTTATGAAAATGCTTGAAGTGCACAGTAACACTATGCAGCTACACATGCTACATGCATTATAAGCCTTCTTTACACAGCATGACAGACAAACAGCCACAGATAGTAGCCCATCATTGTTGGATTTAAACCTCCACTCTCTGTACACACACAGTCAAGAAGGCACAGTGTCAGCAGTCAGTGCCACAAGGTAACTCATACAATGATGTTGATGTTCTTTTTTTTGATAGCATGTTGTAAGCACTGTGTTTCTAAAAATATTTATTGCCTGAGGGTAATACAAATCAATAGGGTATTCCTCTGTCAGGGAAAATATATCTCTTAAATTAAATTTTGCACAAGGGGTGTTGCTACAGCCACAATACACATGATAGTTCACACGCTAACATTATTCACCCAATATGGGATTCAAACCCCTCACCTATTTACACATTATATGCAACACAAAATTAATTGCAAGCACCATAGGATAACTGGAGTTATAAGGGCAAAGTGTGCAATTTTCAGTGGGATGGAGAGAAGATATTTGTGGTAAAAGTGGGATGAGGAGATGAAGGCATCATCTCCCATGTTAAAATCTCCTGCTGAGTAGGAAATTGATACAGCAAGGCCATTTAAGAAGCTATATGCAAGCTGTGCACTGTGAGAACTGAACATCCTACCTAGTTATTTAATCTAGAGAGCACAGTATTAGCTGCAAGTGTCACAGGGCAAGTCTGATTCTTAAGGGGAGATAGTGTACTTTGCAAGGATAATCTCTTCACTGTGTTGCAGAGAAGTTTGTGTTAAAAGTGGGATAAAGTACAGAGGGAGCTGTGGGCAAAGTTAATAATTAATCCTGAGTGGAAGTGGATACAGCACATCAGCTGAAGGGGTGCTTCCATGATAGAAGCAGGAGAAAGACACCCAAGTTCACTACTGTCAGATTTGAACCACCTACCTAATCAAGTGCACAATCTAGAGTATACAGTATAAGCTGCAAACACCACAAGAGAAGTCTGACTCTTGTAGGGACAAAGTGCACTTTTGACAGGATGACCTTATCACTGTGTTGCAGAAAAGATGTTTGTGGGAAAACTAGGATTAGAGAATAGTGGAATGCTTGCCCAGGTTAAATATTTCCCTAACTGAAAGCTGATGCAACATCTGTTCAAGAAGCTGCATGTACTTAATATTGAGCCACACACACAAGTTTCCCACAGTAAGAAGTGAAGCTCCTACCTATCTAGTTACAAAATCTAGAGGGCACAGCATTAGTAGTAAGCACTACAGGTAAACCCTAACTTGTAAAGAGAGAGAGAGTGCACTTTTGACAGGATGACCTCATAAATGTGTTGCAGAGAGGATGTTTCTGTTAAAAGTGGGATAAAGTGCAGAGGGAGTTGTGTGAAAGTTAAATATATCGTCCACACTGTAGGTGGACACAGCGCCTTTGACACCGAAGTGTTACTTGCCAGTCACTATACCACCCCTAGAGATGCACACAAAGTTTTCCCAGTGAGAAATGAACCTCAGCAGAAGTCTGAATTTAATGTAAAAAAGCACATTTGTAATTAGTAAAAATTCACTGTTTGGAAGAGTTGGTGCTGTGCATCACAGGTTTTGGGACAAATGCATGTGCAGTGACAGCAGAATGGAACATCACTGTGATTTTGCCATGTAATGACATTCTATTCTGCTAAGATTTTTATACTGTCCTTTGTGCACATTGCGTTACTGTGAGGGACATGTACTTGTTTCACAGTATGGGTCCCAGTGACAATCACTGCCGTAAACCAGTAGATTAGCAATCAAGCATTCTTGCCACTTCATTCTTGTCTTGATTCATGTTTGCACAATGTGCATTTATAATACAGATGCTTCATAAACAGGGCAGTGCACTGCAGAATAGCACTGATGGATTATGTTGACTAGGTTACCCAACATTGTAACACAGTTCCAAGTGTAACCATTGGAGTGCAGATATGCATTAACAGACTGACTTAAATGAGTCAACATCACTCTGAAATTGAGATAACTTGTCAAAATTCAGTACAAATCTAAACAATTAATTATGTGTTGTAACTTTTTTTACTGCTTCACTAAAGCATGGCCCTGTCAAGCTTATTGCAGCTGCTGATGGCAAAAAGGTTCATTGGATAAAACAGATTTAAACCTTAAGTGGGCATTGCAAGAACAATCTGCAAACCTGAGTATTATTTAAACATACCACAAAGGAACTCCTACATCACAAAGTTCCAATCTGACAACATATTGCAGGAAAAGGAGAATGCATGTTTTGCCCTTCATTACCTTTGTGACAACCGTAAGCTGTACATTCAGTCTTCAGCTTGTTCAAAAGTAGATTAACCTGACTTAATATAGCTAAGCACATCACAGGGAAGGGCACCACAGTAATGTGTCTGAAGGCAAAAACAAGATTTTGCCATAAGCTGTGTACTTCCATTTAGCCTCATTTGCATTTGGTGCTTGGCACCAGACATTGTGCAAATGGAAAGGAGGAAGACTGGTGATATAGAAAGGAGAGGATACATAGACAGGGTGAGAGTGAGGCAAGGACCAAGTAATTTATGACAAAAGCAGGTTAATATTGGCTCATAATATGTAGGCAACAGTTACACATAAAATGTTGTTGTTGTTGTTGTTGTCTTTCGGCTTTTCCCGGTTAGGGTTCGCCACAGCGGAACTTTGATCCGCTAATGATTGGCAGTAGATTTTTACGTGCTGAGTTGCCAGTTCTGATGCACAACCAATGAAGGTACGCCCATTCACGCATGTCTGCACACAGAAGATGCTTTAGCTGAGAATCAAACAAGACAAAGTCTTACTGTGAGGCAACAACACTACCGCAGCACCACCACCGCAGTGTAACAGCTACACATAAAATAGTTTACCAAAAAACGACCAGTAACACTTAGCTAATGTCTGGATAAAAACCCTTGAAAGAATGCAAAAATCTGTTTATAGATCTGAGCATTATCTCATCACACCAGAAAGGAACTCCTACTTTACACACTTTAAATAATACAATTGAAGGAGAGTGACAATTTACTGAAGAAGAAGGGGTGAACAGAGAGAGAGAGAGAAGGAGAGAGAAGCAGTAACAGTGTTTTTTGTGTGACATGTAGATCATCTGTATAGTGTGTTACTCTTTTCCTCGTTATTAAGCTGTCATGCTTTGTACAAGAAAATGCTTGCCATAGGGAGCAAGAATGGGTAGGAGAGGGCAACCAACATTAAGACATAAACAGGATAAGGGTAGCTTTTGAAGTCTCCCTGTTGGGGCTGCAATGTTTTTACAAATGATGTGTGAATGCGCTCTTCAAATGGCATCTTAATGAAGTGTTGTAAATGGATAGAAATATAGAAATTTGCAGTTACCTAAATGATAGGAATGTTAAATGTCATGAAATAATAATATGACCTACAGCTGTAAATGAACCCATGACACCATGGAAAAACATCAGTCTACACAGAGGAGAATTATCTCAACATACTCCATGGGATGAACTTTTAGGTAGTTACATCCAGCAAGCTAAGAACTATTACAACTGTTTCACAATACTGCCTTTAGTCTACCTTTACTCTGTATTCACATAGTGCAGTGGATTTAAGCACATTTCTGTGAAACAACTGGACTATTGTGGCTGAAGTTAAAATCTTCAGCTTTTGCTGTAGGAAGCTTTATGGCAATCACCATCAATCAGCATTGGTCCACAACCCCAACGTCTGCACTGATGCCGAGGGAAAAAGTGAAGGCTTTACCATTGACCATTTGTGGCCATGTGTGTTATGTGTGATTCTACTTTTGACCAGATTAAATGTTAGAAAAATGGGTTGATAGGACAGTGGTGAAAATGGGTGCAGCAAGTAGAGCACTGAATGCAGGAGAAAGAATATAGGAATTTGCAAGAGGTTGGTGGGAGGGCACCATAGCTTTTCATTTCTTCACAACATAAATGTATTATTGAACGCACAATGTCATGACTTTGGACAGTCCCCACACCAGTTATGAGTGACAACAGAGTAATATTGTATAGCCAACTGAACCAAATCAAGTTTGTCAAGATGACACATGGGAGAAGTGGAGAGCTATGTATGGGGTATTTTTTTTTTTTTTTTTTGAGAGAGAGGAGTGCTGGGGAAGGTGCTTAGGAATGAGAGCGTTAGATATGTAGGGTAGGTTAGGTTAAGCAGCAGACACAGACATACAGGACATATAGACAGAGATGATGATTGAAAAAGGTTGTGTGACATCATGAATGGGGATTAGTAGAGGACCTCAGAGATGCATCCACATCCAGCTTGAGAGCAGTGAGAATTTAGTCCTCACCCTCAGAACTGTCATCACTGTCTCCGGTGTCAGTTACCTGGGTCAGTCCCAGATGAGGCATAGTTTGGCAATGTCATATTTTAAACCCTGCCAGTTCAGGCACTGAGGTCTGTTTCCATAATACCCACCACCAGCCCTGTAAGCTCCTGACAGGTGATAAAATTACTACCACCACTACTACTGCCCCTGAAAGGTTCCACTGCAACAGTAGCAGGGTCAGAGATACCCGATGCAGGTAGGGCAGAAGTTGTGGACGCAATGCTGCCAGGTTGTGACACAGATGTGCTGGGTGTATATGCTGCCTGTGGTGGTGCCTCTGCAGCCACAATTTCTGTGTCATGAAATCCAAGATAAGTCAAATGGGGTCTAAACACCCTCTTTCTGCATGGAAAAGGTCTAGCAGCAGCTTGAATTAAAGACTGTTGCATATATAGGTTTATAATGGCAGCAGAAACTGCTAACATCCCATTTTTTTCTAAGTGTAGCTGTGACTGTAATCCAAAGAGTTTTGGATTTCAGGGCAAATGGCTACACTAAGTGTACACAATTGATAGCTGAATAGCTCCAGCATGTTGGATTGGTTAATTAGCATGTAATTCAGCTACTTAATATGCCATCATTAGCATACTCTGCTATTTACCTTTGTTTTATAGCTCTAGACTAAGTGTAACGCTATTTGAACACCAAATATCAAGCTATTGTGTGCACACCACACTGCCTAGATGATAGCTGCACTTAGTGTAGCTGTTATGGAATCTGGTATATTGACAATCATTAGTTTAAAAATCTAAGATCAAATTATCAAGTAATAGTCTGATGCTTGAATTATTTAAAAAGACAATTATTTTGCTTGAATTATTTAAAAAGACAATTATTTTGCTTGAATTATTTAAAAAGACAATTATTTTGCTGTCAATAAAGGCTAACTGTCTAGCACATGTGTTAAGTTCTCATAGGTTCATCGGAGCTTACTAGGCTAATAGCCCTAGAGCCTTTACAAGCCTAGCCTTGTAGAAAATTCATGTACGCTAACTGACCACAATTAGATGGTCATTGTTATCAGAGCAATTCTATGATCAGCATCAACTACCCCTGTCCATGAGGGATATAGGTGCCACCCCTAGGGTGAATTTACAGTCACTCATCCAGTTGTCAAGGTTCCACTTAAATAGGTCATTGAGTTCTGTTTCATCTGAAGTGGGAGCTTATTCCAGAGGAGTGCCAGTCTCAGGGAGATATATCTGTTTCTTCCACATGTTTTGTTAATGTCACAGGCTAGATTGAGATCCCCGGAATGAGTGACTCTTGTCCCATTTGATTTGTGGATGTGCAGCATTTCCATTAGGGTAGAGTAAGAGACTACTTTGTAGGCCAGGCACAGGTTGCCTCTTAGCAGCCTGTATGATACAAACTATAGTGACAGGTTTTTACATCTTTTCATGTAAGTCACGTTTTGGAGGCCCTGGATTCTCTTGTTTAGAAACCTCTGTGGTCTCTCCAGTTGCTGCAGGTGTCTAGTGAGATACATACAGAAGGGAGTATCATACTAAATTACTGGTCTGATAAGGGTCGAGTACAGCGGAGTTATAATCTCCTTAGTCTTGGATGCAATGCCCTTATTTACGAGATGCACACTGTAGAAAGCTTTTCTTACCACTATGGACACGTGGTGATCGAAGTGTATATTGCTGTCAGCCTGTGTTCCCAAATCTGGCACCACTGGGTTTGAGCTTAACAAAAAATAGTACTATCTAGTCCAATTACTGACAAGATGGTTAACTAAAGAATACATGGATTTCGCATCATTAGCAGGTGTGCAGATGCAATCAAAAACAAAGTACTTAGTCATTAATTTTACATTTTATTCTTTAAAGGTAACAGATAAACATTGTGAATACACATCAACAAGCAAAAGCAGATGCTTATCACCCTGGTTGCAGTAACTTGCCAAGTAAAAGAACTCCTTGCAGTGTGCTGCCAATAGTTTTTAGCATAAATAGATACTGAAGGCAATTAGGCTTGTGACTACGAGTGGAATTCATAGACATTTTCTGCATGGTACTTGCACAAAAGGATGACATTGTGTAGCTTAAGAATTAATGATTAAACAAGTGTATTCTAATGCTGTACAGCTCTGTACTATATAGTAGTGCTTCTGGGCAAGCATCCCTGCTCAGTTCCGTTCTGCTGATTAACAGAAGTAAAATGAAATGGCTGCAGCAATTTGTATGGGTCTTGTGGAGCAGAGTAATAAGAGACAAGAGAGCAGAATTACTTCTCAGTAGCATGACTGGGTGTGAGCTCTCACATCATCAGATAAAAGAAATCGGCATTACAATGCTAAGTGTCAAACATTGCTGAAATATATTGAATGTTGTCAACAAGTTTAGACAGTGCACTGTCACATGAAATGGTATAACACTTTATGAGTTTTCTTCAAATGCAGTGACAGAATAATATGCCTGGGGTGGCCAAAATCATATGGCCAAAGTATTAGCATAAAATGGGGTAGGGAGGAGATGTATAGGATAGTAGGAAGGGGAATAATAGCAAACAGAGGGAAACATGTAAGGGGGACACACTGAAGAGTGTAAGTGGGATGAATGGTATGGTAATTTTCATATTTTATATGAAGACAGAGTCCCTGTGCTTTATAAAGACACATGAATGAGGGATGACGTATGCAATGAAAAATGGATATAGAAAGAGAGTATAGATAGTTGGTGTGAGCTGCAGATAAACACGAAACATTACAGAAAACCACAGATTGTTTTGTATACGCATGGTTGGAGGGATGAGGGATGGACATTCACATGCACAGAGTAGACAAAGATAATGGTAAGAGTTGGTTCATATACAAAGTATGAGACATGACAACTAGACAGGGGATACTGTGTGATGGTGCTGGATGCAGTAAGTTTGTCAGGTTGGACTGGGAATCATTCTATTCTGAACCAGCACCAACTGATTATCCTGGGTAGAGAAGAGCAGGGTCTTCCTGACATTTTATCAGCCAAGTGCTCAAGGCAAGCTGTTTCAGTGAAGCCAGTGCCTGCTGCAGGAGGGACTGCATGCAGCCAAGACAGTGTGCAAACTGATGGTCCAACTCTTTCTTCATCAGCCACTATATTTATGGCTGGTCCATTGGTGGTGGGACATGGATCTCAACATGTGAATGGTCTTTTCTGTCTGGTGAAGAAACTGCTTCCCCATCACCAGACCCATCATGGGCCACATCACTGGGGGAGTGATAGAGAAGGTGCTAGGGCCTTGTCTTCTTCCTTGTCAGATGTATCTGCATGGTGGAGGCACAATGAAAAAGTTGCCATAAGTGTGGTTTGGGATGTCATGAAAATACAGTCATCCTATGACTCCTCATTTACCTATGCAGTATGCAGTCTGAACACAGAGTTTGGAAACCAGCCACTATATTTATTTTATTTATCCTTTGTTGAATTTTTTAGCCCACTAGGCTATGGCCTCTTTTCAGGGGAGGCCTGAGGGGGTATTTACAGAACTGAGGAAATTTGCTCCATTCCTAGCACACTGACAGCTGGGAGAACAGCAGTCAAGGAGATCCAAGATGGCAGACAGCACAGAGGTGAACACCAGTAAGTGTTTGAAGCTCTACAAGATTCTGTGAAGCTGTTTCAGTAGAACTTGTTTTTTTAATTGGAAGAAAACATTAAATACAGTGATGGATGTGTTATTACAACCCTCCAGTTGGGAGGATTGTGGGATAACATTTTGGGAGAATTGTTGTTGCACGGCAAGCCAGAGAGTGGAAAAGATGTTTCATGGAGTGAATTATTGACAAAATTCATTCAGAGGAACCAGAAGCTATTTTGAAAGAAATTGTCAGGCAAAGAAATCATATGCTGAGACTGTTAAAGAATCACAGGGAAAGTGATGAGAAATGAACAAAGCAAAAGAGGTGTCAACAATTACAGGAAATGTATAGTGAGAACTCAGAACAAAGAAGAAAAATAAATGGACAGGTATGACATTTGGGATAATATAATGGTCCCAATGGGAGTGAGGTCTCAGGAGGTAAGAGTTTTTATTCTTATTCATAATGAGACATTTTGTGACATTATTTTTGAGACTGATTTTGTTCTGGAAATTTTTTTGAGGGAGTATGAGAAGGAAAGAACTATAATAGATGAAATTCTTATGTGGTTAAATATTTCACGGAGAAACAAAAAAGAAAATATATGTTCAGTTTCAAACTGATGTTGAAAAGGGGAATTTAAAGAGACAATCAAACGTTGTAAAGAAGTTATGGACATTAGTAAATTCTATGATAACAGAGGATTATAGACTGGGGATGTGATTATGATAACAGAGATTATAAATAAAATAAAAACAAGCAAAAATAAAAGAGAGCCTGTTGTTTATTTACCAACAAAGTCAGAAAAAACTGGTAAGTGCTTTCATGGATTTAAAACCACTTCATCAGACCATATTAAATTCGCTGTTGTACTGACAAATCAAGAACCAAACCAAACATGGACAGTGGAGATCCAGGTGCCCAAAAAGACCAGTACCAACAGCTGAGAAATATCACCAAATGATTTATTAAAATCAACAAGCAGCAAAAATAGCAAGTGATAGCAGTTTAGCACTTTCATCTAGGTAAAGACTTCTTCAGAACTGCTAGTACATCCACTATTTCACTTAAATGCTCACAAAATCAACACATGTGATCAAACCGGCCAATGGAACACCAGTGTCGACTTTCAAAAAATTGTGTGAGAAACTATGTTAAAATCCAAGACACAAGCAAGATAATGCATGCATATAATACCAATAGAATTCACTGAAGAATAACAGCATTATACAAATACATGTTAAACTCAGGAATGTAAATGAAAACAAATGATGTGTAAACTCCTGAACATTTAAACCACATTGTATCTGTGATAATTACCCCTCAAGACTCTTTAACTTGAGAATGGGGGTGATGGAACTACTTTCACTAAGGCCTGGGGGAGATAAAGCATCACATGTAAGAATCCATTTGAGTTCTTTTTTATTTAAATGATCCTCAATGTAGAGACCCCTTGGATCACTGTCCATGTGGTCAATCACCACAAACTTGAAAAAATGCCCCTCACAAGAAGAGATGTGTCTGTAAAGAACATTAGTAGATCTTTGTCTCCTAATTTCATTTAAATGCTCATAAATTCTCTCCTTTAATATCCAACAGGTCTTCCCAATGTAAAAAGCCTTACATTTTGGCAAAAGGCCCCATACACAACTCGCCTAGATAGGCAAATGAAATGCCTTTTCACTTCTATTTTCTTATGCCTAATAAATAATGAATCACAGCACTGGATATGTTGGCAGTAGTTGCAATGGTTGCACTTAATCACACCCTTTGGTCTATTTAAACCCATATTGTCCCTTTTCATCTTCAATAAATTCTTGAAACACATACCTTTCCTAAAAACTATTTTTGGTTTAGTACCAAATAATTCAACACCTTCTTTAGTAGAGGTGACAATTGGCCAGAATTTGTTAACCATTTCAACAATTTCCTGACTATTCACTGAAAAGTTAATGAGCATAGAGCATTCGTAAGGCACCTCAACTATTTGAATACCATTGTTGTCATTTTGATCCATAACTAAGTCAATATGTGGGCCTTTTTGGATAGGGAGTAAAGGTTGGTAAAAACCTTTGTTACTTTTATCAAGGACTTCATCCTTGACAGACACCAATAGTTCCAAAGGGTAACCCCTTTTGTTGAATATATCAAGAAGCTTGTCTCTCTCCTGCCCAAATGTGGTGTCGTCTGACACCATATGAGCCAGTCATACAAATTGCCCTTTCACTACTGCTCTTTTTTGAAAAGGAGGGTGCCAACTGTCGTAGTGAAGATAGGAATTTGAAAAGGTATTTTTAAGATAGATGTTAGAACAAAAACACACCCTATCATAATCCTTACTAACCATAGCATCTAAGTAGGCTATTTGGTCATGGTCAAATGTATGAGTGAATTTCAAAAATGGGGTAGTGTTATTGATGTATTCCCATAACTCATTCAACTTCCTGACTAAGTCATTCCATATTAAAAAAATATCACCCAAAAAATGGATTTAGAATGACCAGTTGCTCACAAATGAACTATTGAGAATAAAATGCCTCTCCCAATATATCATAAAGAGATTGGCAAAGCTAGGAGTACAAGAAGCTCCCATTGCTACTCCACTTGCTTGCCTGAACAAATGTCCTTCAAAGTATAAACAGTTGTTACTCAGGACAAGGTCCATCAGTGTAATAGCAGTATTTATACTGTTTTGATCCAAAAAACCAATGTCAAAGAGTGCTTTGGACCCAGTCCAATCCCTCTCTATGGGGGATAACCGAATATAGATCTTGGACATTGATCATTACAAAAACACAATCTTCCAGAAATTCAAGCTGTGCTAATCTAGACAGGAAATCCCACAAATCTTTACATATATATTTTACATGACTTGTAGATGGTTGTAGTAAACTATCGACATACTTAGCTATGTAAAATGTTTTAATTTTCCATACAGAAATGACTTCATAGGTTAGTACTAGGCTATTGGCCCTAGGACTAGCCATAACAATACCCTGGCTATTTCTTCCCACAGTATTTACTTCCTTGGACCCCTGTCTTATTTTTATTGTAACTAAGCCATTGTTGAAAATTTACCTTTCTATAATCCAGGTAACTGCAGCCTATAAGAAAGGCAAACAACTAAAAAAGGGAACTCAGAAATCTTAATGGCCGATTCATAAAGAATTTAATGATGAAAATCTAATGGGATTGCAACAAAAAATGTAAATGACAAAGACAACACATACATTCATGTGCTTCTCCCACTGACGTAGGAGAGGTAATTGCTGACTTACGTTTGCACAGATTTTAATGTTGCAATTGACTTTCCCTGATAGTGTTCATATCAATGTATATAAGAAGCGCAGCCTTTTTTGTCCTAATTTGAATGCTACTTTGGATGTTTTCTGTAAAGTAAGCGAACGTGACTTAGATTTGATGTTTAATGATGTGCTCTATAAATGGCAACATAGGAAGTTTTATAACCTGTCTGTGAGAGAACAACAAGCCTTAGAGAGTTTATGGACTGATTAGAATATTTGTATAAAGCCGGCCGGTAAATGTGGGTCGGTTGTAGTTATGGATATATCTTTTTATACTCAATCAATATTAGAACAATTTTGTGATACCAAAATATATGAACACTGTGTACTTAATGATATATTATATATTATAAATATGGTCTATGATGTTCTTAATGAATATTTACTAGCTGGATGTATTAATGAAGATGAGTATAAATTTTGTTTTGTTCAATACCCTGTTATACCTAGTTTTCAGGCCTTACCTAAGATCCACAAGGATCTGAAATGTCCCCCAATGAGACCTATTGCTTCGGGACAGGATTTGGCTACTGAAAATATATTTATGTTTGTAGAGAAACACCTAAAACTGGTACTGAGGGTTTATCAATATGTCTTGAGGGATACCAAACAATTTCTTATGGACTTGTATAATGTGTTTATTGATGCTGGTGAACAAATTGATTATATTTTCATCACACTAGATATCTCTACACTTTTTACAGTGATACCAAATGATATTGGCATAGATTATTTGAAAGCCTTCCTATTAGGCACCAGTATGTATGTATAGTCCTTTTAAGATAGATTTATTATGCTTGCTAATGGAGACTATCTTGGAAAATAATGTCTTTATTTTTTGTAATAATTATTATAAGCAAAAGAAGGGTGTGGCGATGGGGACACCATGCACCAATAGTTATGCGAATGCAGTATTGGCGCATTGGGAATCCCTATATTTACTCTCCAATAATAAATATACTTCTCACATACGTTTTTATTGACATTTTGTTGATGATATTTTTATCTTATGGGTTGGAGAGAAAGTATATTTGAATGAATTTTGGATTACCTGCAAAATACCACTCCTTTCCTAAACTTTTCTATGAAGGTTTCAGAGACATGCATAGAGTATCTTGATGTCAAATTATGTAAAGACACTCTATTAGGTGTAATGACAGCTCACTATAGGAAGGAATGCTATAGAAACAGTATTTTACATCATGATAGCCTACACCCTCCATATATCTACAGAAATATAATAAGGAGACAACTAATGAGATTATCTAGATTGAATAATGGTGATAATATGTTCTTAAGAGAAGTTGATCTGATGAAGTGAGAATTTTTACAAAAGGGTTATAAACTATATGAATTACAGACACAGATTGACCAGGTGATGATGCTAAGGAACACTACAGGAGTATCCTATTTTTCAGATAAATCTGGTTATATAGAATCTGAGGATAAAATTTTCACAAAAAAGCCCCTTGTATATACCTCACATATTCCAGCAATATAGCTGAGATTTGTGATATCTTCAGAAAAAATTGGCACATCCTTAGAGCGGATAATGCTGTCAATAAAATAATATGTATGAAACCTACTTTTACTTTTAGAAATAAATATTCCCTTAAACGACAGCTATGTTATGGTACGAAAGATTTTAAGATGGGTTGACATTTGGGTACATCACAATGCATGAACTGTAATTTTTGTGGATATATCAACAGTTCCAACATTTTCCAACATCTAGAACAGGAAAGGTCTATAAGTTTGATGTAAAGGCAACATGCAAATCCAGAAACTTGATTTACCTAGCTTAATGTTGTGTCTGCCATAAATTCTATATAGGAAAAAACAACAGATCACTTATGGAAAGAATAAGGGAGCATATACATGCCATAAGATATGGAAGTTATAATAATTCCTTAGCACAACATGTTCTGGAAACATCAAAAACCCATAAGTTTAGTTTTCAGGTACTGGAGTTAATGAACGAAGTAGGTAGATTAGGAGACATAAGGACTAAAACTGAAGATAGAGAACTTTCTTGGATTCTTAAGCTACAGGCGGATGAGGAGGGGAGTTTAAATGATAAGGTTTCTTTAAGACCAAGATTAAAAATGAGAAGACCTTACATACTTGATTAAGTAATGTTACCATGTGATTGTTCTGTTATTTTATTGGTGCTTCAGCTAAATGAATTGTATTTAAAATGTGTTGTAAATGTGAATGTGATATGGTCTGATGAAGTGGTTTTAAATCCATGAAAGCGCTTACCAGTTTTTAATGACTTTGTTGGTGAATAAACAACAGTCTCTCTTTTATTTTTGCTTGTTTTATTTTATTAATAAACTTATACAAGTTTATTTAATTTGGTTTCCTTAATATAACAGAGGATTATAGGCTGGGGATGTTGCTGTCATATTATTCTGAAAATGGACAAAGAAAAAAAATCATTCATATTTCTAGCATGATAAATGTAGAGGGCAATAGAGGTGTCTTAAAATATTGGGGACAACTGAAAACATGTTTTTTTCTGTGGAAAAGATTAACATTTGATAAGCAACTGTGATAAGAAGAAATGTTTTACTGTGGGGACAGATCATGATGCTAAAAAAACTGAATTGTAATGTTAATAACAAAATTGGTATTTATGGATAGATTGTAATCAAGAGAAAAAAGGATGAAGAAGAAGAAAACAAAAGTTAGAGCAGTATATGAACAGAAGAAACAGTCCAAATAATAGATAAAGAGGAAGTAAGGAAGCATGATCAGGGTAAAATAAAGATAAGGATAAAGAAAAACTGAAACAGAAAATAATATAGAAGAAAGTTTTCAAATAAGTGATGAAGAAGATATAAATTGAAAATAGTAAAAGGTAAAAAGAAGTATATTGGCAAAAGAGTAAGAGACAGAAACAGGAAGTTTAAAGGGATAACTGTCCAAGAGAAAAAGAAAGGAAATGGATAATGCAAATGAGATAATACTTCAAATTTGCACATATTCTAGTAAGCTACAACACAGACATGATTACAACTTTAGAGTAGTTTCATTAAATGTAAATAGCATCAAAAATAAGTAGACGAATAGGCATACCAAATGGATATAATATGTATGATGCTGATGTAATAATATTAGAAGATGTAAGATTTTGAACACAACAAGGGAGATTGCAACCAAATAAACTTTGGGGAGGAGATACGATATGGAATGTAGGAAAGAAAATATGTTCAGGCATAGTTGTACTTTGCAGAAAGTCAGTGAAATGTTAAACATTACATTGGCAATGATGAGAAGATTGACTATTGTAAATCTCAGATTACATTATAAGGTATATAGAATTATAGCATTGTATGCCTATGTTACAAGTAAAGAAATGGGAAATGTATTTAATAAAATGTTGGATTATGTAGTAATTAATATGAATATAATATTAACTTGAGATTTTAATTGTGATTTGAGAGGAAAAAAGAAGGGAGGAAATGATGTTAATAAAAGTTTTGAAGTAATAAAATGTGGCAATTTAAAGAGTTGGAATAATGATTTGTGAACATATGGTCAAGATATATTAAAGATGAAAGTAGATTATTTTATTATATCACAATGTTTAAATATAGCTAAGAGAGAGAGACACCTGTAACAAGGTTTTTAGATAATTCAATCAAATGGATATAAATACAAGAAAAAAAGGAAAGGAGTATATTGCATTGGGAAATGGAATAAAAACAATGAATGAAAAAATATGGGATATAAATGAGAAATAAAGGTATGTTTATAGAAAGATCACATGTCCACTAGTGTGTGTTTTAAAAAAAATGGTCTGAGTGGTGGCTTGTTTTGAAAGAAAGATATATATTTTTTTTAGAATGGCAGTCAGATGTAAGAAAACCAAAAGAAAATAAATTTAAAATAATGTATATGCATGCTTTATAGGATTGGAAAGAAACAATAGAGAATATTATGTGATAGAACAGATAATTTATGAAAAGAATAAAGAGATAATTAAAGAATTATGATTTAAACAAATATATTTACTAGGTAAGAAAAAAGAAGTATCAGCTTATTTGAGTAAAATAGTTAAGGAGACTACTACTATAATGAGATAATTGAAAGATGATGGAGGATGGGTAAGAATATCTCTGGAACAAATTATGAATATTGTAATAAATTATGTAAAGAAAATGTTTCAAAATAAAAATAAAGTTTAAAAAAGAATGGCATGTTAAAAATTGACAGAACAAGACAATTAGGAATTGTAAAATGAGATTTCCTTATATGAATTAGATAAGGTATTTTTACAAGTTAATTTACAGTCAATTTCAGGATCAGAGTTATACGAATTTTATGAATTGGTGGAAAAAAACCCTCTTAAAAAGTTATGAACAAGTGGTTAAAATGAAGGATTTATGTATAAGATTGTATGTAGTGGTATACTTAAATTTGTATGGAAAAAGGAAGATAAAATTGAAAATTGAAGACCTATAGTAGTGAACAATACAGATGACAAGCTTTTTATGAAAATAATTCAGAAGAGAATGGAAAGTAAAATGAGACACATTATAGAAGGTAGCATATGTAGTTTAAAGGAAAAGGGATGTCAATAATTAGTATTTATAGTAAGGAAAATTGTGGGTGATATTATACAAGACTGATGAGACCAAGATCATCATAGGATATTTAAATAAAGCTTTTGATACAGTACAACATGAACTTTTGTGAACAGTTATGGCAGAGTATAACATTAATAAGAAAATTAAGAATATGTGTTGTTCTGCATATGATAAAATAAAGTGAGAATTTTAGTGAATGGATAGTTAAAGAAATAGATATAAAGAATGGCATATGTCAGGAATGTCCTATGCAAAGTATATTATTTGCATTAGTTATGAATGTAGTAATCAGAGATGTAAATTTGCACATAAGAGGTGCTACTTGTGCTACTAACAAAGGGATAAAACTCCAGTCATGCTTTCTTATGCAAATCATATTATATTGATTATGAGAAACAAAGTCTGGATGAAAAAAGTTATATGTTATATTCATCAATGTTTAAATATAATAGGTACAACTTTAAATAAAGAAATAAGTAAAGGACTAGTTGATATAGTAAAGATAGGAGGAATGTCTTTCTTGATGAAATAAATATCTGTGTTAGGAATAAGATTTGGGAGGAAAAGTATAAGTGAGGAACAATGGAATGGGATACTGGATAAAATAAACGAGCTTTGTTGTTTTTGGAAAACATATACAAGTTATTGATTAATAAAAAGGTATACTTGAATAATTCAGTTATACTGGGAAAGATTGCATATTTAGATAGTGTCTATATGTTGTCAAAAATCTATGAAAAAGAAATAATATTTTTTTTTTCTTTTTTATGGGGTTCAAGGTTGAATTCAATGAAGAGAAGAGTCTTATATATGGACATGGAAGAGTTAATAAACCCAATTGTTTCTGCTGCTTCACTGAATTCATATAAAGTTTTGTTTTGTATAAATGATTAAAATGAGAAGTTAGTAGTAAATTTACTAAAGCACAAATATAAGCAGCACTGGTATATGTTAAAAAAAAACAAAGGAGGGAAAAGTATGTTTAAATGAAGTAATAAGATGTTATCATGAAAAAATCTTTTGTGGAAAATAAAAATTGATAAAATAGGCAATACGAGAAAAAATTGTGGTATAAAAATATCATGATACAATACTATTATGTTAATCCTTGGGCTGAGCTAGTGAATGAAAAAGTTAAAGCTATAAAAGTAAAAAAAAACATGGTATAATAGGCAAGTAGAATGTCAAGTTTTTTTTATGGAGATTAGTGACACCAGTAAAAGAAATGTGCCATATAAAAACAATGAAAGAGTTTGTATATATTGTGATAAAGAAGAAACTACAGAATATGTTTTCATACAATTTATAAGGGTTGCAAAATTGTGGGAAAACTGTGTAAAGAAAACTTCTTTGAAAATAAAAAGGAGGATGGATATGATTATGTATAGATAGTATAGTCATACAAATAAGGAATATGTTAGTAAAAAAAGGTCAAGGATTATTTTATGCTGTGAAGATCATTTGGAATGAAATGTTAAATGAAGTCATGTTTAATGGTGAATGGAGACTAGCAGTAATTTTAAGAAAAAGTAGATGGTGGTTGTAGATAAAGGAGTGGGGTTCAAATAAGATAATGAAGGTTTAACATATTAATGAAAAGCAAAACATCTATGACTGTATGACAACAGAAAGGAATTGAAATTTGTACACTATACAAATTTGTAAATATGTAACTAAATAAGTTTGTAAATAGTATTGTACATAATGTTATTAAATAAGGATCCCCTACACTTTTCAGTAGGTGCCATGGGATCTTTTATATTCACCTGAGCTACCACCAACTCAAACAGATGAGACCTCAGTTTAACATCGGATCCAAAGGATGGTGCACTCAGGAGTGCAGCACCCATCTAATACTGCACTGCAATGTCAGCACTCTAATTACATGGAGTGGGAATAGAACCCATAGCCTTCTGGTCATCTAGCACCAAAGGTGAGTGTGCTACCTGTACAGTTCAACCACTGACATCTGAGTCACAAAGCATGCGATACTGAGTATTAATTTTCTGAAAGATTGTGTATCACTAGATAACAAGATTTCACTGGTAACATGTATATATTTTTTTAAATTTTGATAATTGTTTCAGACATCAGAGGCATAACAGAGCATTAAGCATGTTTCATAGGTGTATGTGTATATAGTAACAGAATGGCTATTATGTTTTCCTTGATTGCCTAAATGTTGCAATGCCTACAATTGTAGGTAATGTGCTTTGGTTTGGTGGAGAGCTTTAACATGGTATCCCGGGTTTGGCCCATTGTCTCTGACAGAGGCAGACAGTATTGCCCAAACTAATATACATCTTCCCAACATAACCTCTAGAAAATTACTAACATACCCCTCCTAATAAACTACCATGATACACAAGGGCACAGTTAGATTGGATTATACCGCTGGGCTTATAAAGGCTGGGGAAGTTTTTATCCTAGTATATAATGATGAACTTATGAACCTAATCTCAGGCACTGTTTCACAGGCTAATTTCAGTCAAGAAGTTAAATGTTGGACATTTGCACCCTTTATAAGGTCTTCATTTTGTGAATATGCCCTGTGGAGAAGGCATTTTTTTCAGTACCTGTGCACTTATCATTAGCAAGATGCATTTATATATCCTCTCTGTCTGAACAGGAGTCAGCATTTCAACAGGATGGGAAAACAGAAGTTGGAGTCAGCAGTTTTGAAAACAATGTTCTACTGCAGGCACTGAGGCAGCATAGCCTACAACTAATGGTTAGAGGGGCAGCATATGAAATGGCTGTCTTCCCTGTAAGATGTCAGTATGGTGGGTAGTCACAGCTGCACCTTGCAGCAGATTGACATTGGCTGGCTAATGTGAACTTCTGTGCCAAACATGATGTACATAACATTTCAATTGAAAGATCAACCATAGGAGGGTGCCTGCGGAGTCCACAAACCTGACTGAAGGGGAGGAATTCCTTATCTCACTGGGAGGATAGGATGCAATGGCATTTATACCTAGCAGAGGTGTGAGTGTTAGTTTAGGGATGAAACATCCCACCCACAGTCCCAGTGAGAGATGGAGTGAGCTAGTGCTGTTTGGCAGATATTGGTACAGACAGTTACTACACTCGCTGGATGTATCTTAAGGTGATTGTGATACACATTTCTATTCCCAGGCACATCAGGACTGCAACAGGGTACAGCTGCCAGGAAAGGTACAGTTGAGTAATTAAGGAATTTAATGCATTTGCAACATCGATGTATGAGTCATATGAGTATCCTTGTACTATATAGTTATGTGTTCACTATGGTGCTTCACCTATTATGAATTCTCAGGTAGAAGTGGTAATGAGCATCTGGTAAAAAGGACTGATATAATCAGCTTTTCAGAGTCTAGCAATGATGCCAAAATGGTTATGTGTCACAGTTGGAGGATACAGTAACACTCATGTCTGTGTCACTCCTGGGTGGTGAGGTGCCTTATCATTTGAGCTAAATATGCAATATTTAAACCCAGGTAATGGAAACAAAAGTAATATAACACACTTTGTCACCCCCCCCAACTTATATCTTCCAATTTCACAGTTGCACTACAGTGGAAAAATAGGAAACTGTGGAAGGTACAGCAGCTATACAGTCCTACACACTGACAAAACAAGCTGCAATATTAAATTATAAATCTATAGGAAACCAAAGATCACAAAATGATAGGCTTTTCTTATTATCAGAGAAGTAGGTATTAGTATGTAGTTCAGGCTAGCATTAGATGAAGTGATATTAGATCATTTTAGATCATTTATGTTTACGTAAAATGAGAGTTAGAGCAAGTGAGGGAAATCTGTATAGACAGATGTGATTTCACTCGTTAAAAGCACATCATCCCCTATTGGGGGACAGTGGACCTCCTGCAGTTGTGAGTCTCACAACTGTACCCCTGTGACTTAAGAAGAAGCTTCTGAGGTGCTCAATATTTCTTCCATGGGCAGACTAACAATAGGCCAACCTGATTGGGATACCTGACATTGCCAATACTCACAGTTTTCCATAACATACATGTGACATTGGAGATAAATGAGAAGATATGCAAAAGTGCCATCCAAATGCAGTCTGCTACCATACTGTGGCATTTGTGTAGATGGCAACCAGCACCAACATGAGCTTGTCTTGAGCATATGGGCAATGTCATCACAGAATGGCAGACCTCATCATGGCTGTGGTAGTATTCACCACCCCAATCAAGCACCTTCATGGGAAGGATTGTCAGTAGCACCATCTTTGTCTAGACTGGGATTGTTATTTGCATCCAGAATAGAGTTCAAACTCTGGGTGCATGTATGTATATGGGCCTTTGTAGTAGGCACACTCAACTATTGTGTCTGGAGCTGTCAGAAGGCCTGTCACCCCTTAATGTGGACAGCAATGAGAACACCCATGCAAGACTGTAATCCCTCAACAGCAATGTTTAAGCAGGACCAGGTCCCAAAGTAGTGCATCATACCTGCCATGGGAGGTCTCCAGCCCTGTTTCCTCATGTCACCAGAATGATGCCAGTTAAAGGTCATGCAGTGACACTCCCATTTCTGTCACAAGAAGAAATAAACCATATCACAATTTATCAGTCCACGACATGTTCTCTCACACAGTTTTTGTTTACAGTCTTTTAAATCTGTGTCATCTGCCTCCTATGCAAATGATGATGACTGTGACCTACAATAGCCTTCCTCGTTTGCTGCACTGAGGTAATGCCTGATGCACATCGGGGCCAGACTGTGCATGACCCAGCACAGTCTGATCGGAACACTTGCAAGCATTATATTTATTCTTTGTATCACTGACACTTTGTGAATACCATGGCTTATAGTTATCAACCAGATGTTTCCACCTTGCCAGTGCTGCCACCTTCGGATGGGGCTTATATTGATGGTACCTTATGTGTTTCATTACCTTCAGTCACTAATCTTGGGGTATCTGGGATGTCAGTCCTGCTTTCACGTAATCATGCTATGCAGCAAGGCACCATCTTTCTGGTTTTCTCTGAGGAGTACTATAGAGACCCACTAGATGTACCCAAGTAACTAAACTATGCCTTTATAGGTTCATAGGTTCATAGGTTTATACTAGGCTATCTGCCCTAAGGCATTTATAAGCCTAGCCCAAATTTTTGTGGCTTACGCCACCCCTTATATGAAAAAATACTGTGCCCATTAGTTTGTTGTGCCCCTGTCCAGCAGTGACACAGATATGATTCCCGGGGTAAACCTACGATCTCCCATCCACAGGTCTAGATTTCTCTTGAACAGAGTCAGCGAGGTGCTCTGCCTCACATGGATCGGGATTTTATTCCACAGCATAGGGAGTCTCTGAGTGATAAATCTATCCCTCCAGCACGTCCTATTTATAGCCGTGCTAAGGTTTAAGTCGCTTGCTCTAGTGGTTTTGGTGGATTTGGATTTTTGAGGTGGAGCATGTCCATTAATTCTGGGTTGGACATGGCCTTGTATGTCAGGCACATGTCACCTCTGAGCAGACGGTATGCGACTGAATAGAGCTGGAGTTTCTTCAATCTGGCAGCATATGACAGATTTTGGAGTCCCTTTATCCTTTTGGTGAGGAACTTTTGGGGTCTCTCCAATTGCTGCAGATGTCGGGTGAGATACATCCCGAATGGGGCATTGTACTCGATCATTGGTCTGATAAGTGAAGAGTACAGGGGAACAATGACCTCACTAGATCTGGATGTGAATCCCTTCATGATCAGGTGGGCAATGTAGAAGGTCTTTCTAACCACTTTAGCAATGTGAGTGTCAAAAGAAAGGCCACTGTCAACCTGGGTCCCCAGATCCCTGATGACCTCTTCTGTGCTTAGTGGATTGCCACCTATATGGTAGCTTGGGGTTACCTTGTTTTTCCCGAAAGGTATGACTATACATTTTTTGGCGTTTAACTTCAGGCCATGGCTCTGGCACCAGCTATCTGTTTCCGTGAGTCCCTTCTGAAGGATATCCATGTCCGATGCACTTTCCACTATGGCGCCCAGTTTGCAGTCGTCTGCAAACTTTGTCAGCCAAAGTCCTCCCATGTTGGCCTGTACTTCTGAGAAGTAGATGCCAAACAATAGGGGGCCAAGGACCGAGCCCTGTGTGACGCCACTTGTGACCGGCTTGGAGTCTGACACAGCGCCAGCAACTCTAACCCTGTGGGTTCTGTCCTTAAGCCAGTTTGCAACCCATCTTGTGACATATGGGTTTACATTTAAGCTGGTAAGTTTTTCTACAATACCCGAGTGGGGTATTGTGTCGAAAGCCTTTGCAAGGTCAAGGTAGGCTGTATGGACTGCCTTTCCCTCATCAATGGCCTTGGTGACTGTTTCGAAGAAGTCGACCAAGTTCAAAAGGCATGATCTTCCTTTGACAAAGCCAAACTGGGTCAGGTCCAATGTCTGCAAGTCCCCTATATCTTTGTTTATGAGCTCCATTATGATCCTCTCCATAGCTTTGCAGACTAGACTTGTTAAGCTTATGGGGCGGTAATTACCAGGGTCCGTAGAGGCGCCGCCTTTGTGGAGTGGGACCACATATCAATCTCAACAAGTTCAATGAAGCTCTATATCTGGGCATGGATGGACAATGCTGTAACTCACCTCTGCCAGAATTTCAAGGCTGTATGCAGGGGTCATGAGTCAGAGTTCTGGAGGGTAGCCAGTATTACCTACAAAGCACAATACAACAAAATGTTTTGAGGGGATTAGTTACCATCGTAGCATGTGTATGTGTTGGCATATTTCTACATACTGTGACAACACTTACCAACTAGATGACTCTGGACAAATCACAATGTTGACAGTGGGCATGCTGGGCAGACATATGCTATATATAGTAATCACGTGAAACTACTTGGGTTCTGCAGAAACACATTTCAAGTAATCCTCTGTGCATCTCTGACTACTTGGCAGTTTATGAAGTGGTATTCTTTCATATTACTACACCTCTGTCCCTTTTGGTGAGGTGGAGCTTTTTTACCAAATAGGCGAAATCTGTTGCATCCAGTACCTCTGGGAGTTGTGCCACATTGTAGAAACCATGCAAAGTGCTGTCTCTCTCCTGTGCAGTCCTGAGAAATATATACTCCTCTATGTGGTGAAGCATAATATTGAGGAATTTATTCAGTATTCATGAAGCAGATGCCTGTGAAATACATAAATAGTCACCAGCAAGTGACTTAAAAGTCCCTGTAGTTAAGTCAGTAAGGGCTACATATACGCTGGTATCAATAGATACAGGGGAGCCATAAATTCCCATAGACTCCCCACATTGGCAAAATATCTTGATGCAGCTTCTGATAATGAGTCTCTCTCTCTCTACTGAGCCACACTCCCCCCCCCCCCCCGTCATAATATGGTAGGTCAACCACTGTCTTTTGCACTTATGTGTCCTAGACATTCAAAGATGTGCAACTTGTTAGCACTGGTGGAGGCTAATGCACATAAATCCTGCTGAGGAGGTATGGTTACAACTGCACATAAGACCTCAAGATGCAATGCAGAAACTTTCAGACTGATTTTTTTGTCTGTGTAAGCATGTGCAAACTCTCTCACATATGTGTCTGCTCATGTCTATTAATTGCAACATTTTTATTCCCTTTGTTTAAATCTCATTATTTAGTCATTTGCTTGAGGAATATCATTTCCATCTGATTATGAAGTCATCTGCCTGAACTGCATACTGTGCATTGCAAGCTGCTGAGTGGCTGTGTAACTGCTGTGTCTATGAACTGGCAATACACATTGCTGAGAACTTCAAGTATTTTGCAATTTGCCCATGATTCTACCCAAAGTGCAATGCCCAAAACATGTTAAATCAAGAACGGCACCTCTGGAAAATAGGACATGTGACTGTTCCAGAATGTAAAGCATGTGGCCAGGTGAGAAGCAACAGAAACCAGAATACCATACACTAAAAAGATCCAGCATTACCAGTAGAAACAAGGATGGAGAAGGAGTGCTACTTAAAACAGCTGCAGACAATATTTTGTTCAAATGCAGGTGAAGCTTTTCTGAAAAATGTCGGCTTTGCAGAAAAACAATTTTACCATGACTACTCCCCAAATGACCCAGGACCAATACTTGCCCAGGTGGTAGAGGAAACAGCCAGGGAGGGACTGGAGTGAATAAATGTTTCACAGTCACATCCTAGGCTGATGTTGTTGGAGGAATCCCACAACAACAGTGTCATCTGGAGGAAGGTCTAAAAGTGCAGTCCTTGTACTTGGGACTCAGACAAGGACATAAGCTGGTGAAAGAGTGCATATCTATTCTGTCTGAGTATTTCAGGTGTCAAGTAGTGTGCTCAAACACCTGGCTTAACATATCAAGCTTTGTACTGTTTTTCAGTCTACATGGAGAAGATGTTAGGAGAATTCAAAATGAAAATAAACCTTGTCAGGTGACAGTATTGCATGATACCTATAGGAATCAATTAGATGAGGTTAGAAATGATTGTAAAGAAAGATTGTATAAGCAATTCACAAAGAAACAATGGGAGGATACATGTATGGCTCCCAAATATGTAATAAAGTCTAGAAGATTTAGCATCTTTGCTTGGAAGTGTTTGCATAGGTATTTTTATACCCCAAGCAGACTCCAAAGAAAAATTTCTCAAGTAGATTGCAAATGTTGGCGGTATGATGGGGAAGAAATAGGTACTAGGGAACCTATTGTTTGGGAGTGCAATGAGTTGCAGATTTTTTTTTCAAGTAGATTGCAAACATTGGAGGTATGATGAGGAAGAAATAGGTGATAGGGAACATATTGTTTGGGAGTGCAATGAGTTGCAGACTTTAAAAATTCCCCGTGGGCTACTTAGTCAGAAATACTGGGTGAGCAAATTGGTGTAACTAAGAAAATTATTTTTCTGAGATATGATACAGAATCAAAATTGTCTACACATAGTAAGGCTTTGCTGGGTTTAATTCTGGTCCCTGACAAAAAAAAAAACAATTACTGGAAAATGGAAACCAAAGTCAAAGCCAACCAGAAGTAGTGACTATAGTATAAGAGATAAAATAACTGTAAGTGGGATCTTTAGTAAAGAGTAGGAGCAAATTACATAGAAAAAAGGGAACTTGTGGGAAAAACACGTGCAGAATAATGCTTTGGAGGAGGAATGAGGTTTAAAGGAAGACAGGAATTGAATGAGCTATGTAAGGTTTGTTGTGTTTTTAAACTCAACTACCTTTCTAGTTGCCCACCCCTTATGTTAATTTGACCATATATCTCATTCTCCTCTTTCATTGGCTATTCTGAGTAAGCACAAAAGTATCATTTTGTGAAATCACTCCCCTTCAACTGTTTAAATTTATTGGCCATCCCACTGTATTCCCCTAGAACCAGAATACAAAGTGCCCACCCCTTCCAATCTGTCTTGCTTTTTTAAAATTAGTGTCTCTCCAGGTAGATAACTAAATCTTAAGTTACCCCCTCTTTCATATCTATCTGCTTAATGCACACTGCCGGTCTTAGGATATTAAACCATTTTTCCGTCTTACCTTTAAAATCTGCAACATCTACAAGACCATCAATTACTGCCTTTCAGTAGTCATCTTGGGATTAGTTTTTCTGTTTTGCTCCTGGTGAGAGATGGAGCATAGGAACATTATTTTCTGGGGACTGATGATTACCAGAAAGCCTAATAACTACTTCATAGGTGCCAGTTTGGAACTTGTACTTATATTTTTCTCCCGGTGAGAGAAGGAGCAAAGTGCATTGATTCCTGGATCTTTCTGGTTGGGAAGTGAGTGTCTGAGCTTGGCCTTCCTGATTGGTCTGATTCCTATTCAGGGCATCTACCAGGAGAAGGCTACAGTATGCATACAGACTCTTACATCATCTAGAACAAGACTGTGGATCGCCAAGCAGGCTATTCTTATCAGCATTCAGGCCTCAACTTTGAACAAAAATTGCTAGATTTATTACTAGCTCTCCTTACAATGCACATCACTGCCTGGCCTTAAACTCTCTCCAGTGGCTAGAACTCCCCCATCAACTCAGCCTGTCACAGTTTCAAATGGTACACTTCATTCTTTACAAATCTTCATCCTGTCCAGCTCTCTCATCCATGGTTTCTACCTATACTCCTCCTCGGACCCTCTGTACCACTAATCAGCAACTTCTGGAAATCTACCATACCAAGAAAACAGTAGGCAAAAATTCTATATAAATACTATGTTGCCCATGCTTGGAACAAACTTCCCTTACATATACATTCCATCACCCACCAATCACACTTTAAAAATGAACTTTAACTTCATCTACTTAACACCAAAATTTGCCCCTGTCATGACCCAAACTAACCTCCCCATTCCCCATTTACATACTTATATAATGTCTCCTCTTTTACCTAGTACCCTACTATGTGGGTACCTTCTATATTTAATCAACAATGCTGACAGATGTAATTTTTATGTAAATATATACTTTCCTTGAAAAAAAAATTGTATGTGTATAGTGCTTTGTGCATGTATTCTATTTTGTTTCTTTAACTTGCTGTATGTCATCTCTTATGTAAATATTTTGACTCAGATATTTTTTACTGTAAATTGTTGTGAACGGAGCTTTTCTCCTTGGGTCTCCACTGAAAATGTGCCGCAAGCCCAGTTGAACCAACTCGGTTAACAAATGTCAATAAATAAATATAGTCAGGCAGTAGCCATTCAGGTGACTCCCCTCTTTTCATCATTCTCGACAAGTTTATTCTTTCTTTTCAGTAAGTACTGCTTGATTTGCTTCTAACTTCAGAATATCTGCCTAAATACTTTATCCATAAATCATCAGGCTCTACTTATTAGTTTCCCCCCAAGAGTTTGGCAGTGCCCTGTATAGCCACAGCTGCCTTTAGCTGAAAATTTTCCTGTAAAAGCACCATTGAAATTTCATCAATGCCCAGTTGAACAGAGGACATCTAGTTTACAGTGACATGCACTGCCCCCAGAACTGCAAATCAGATACTCTTCACATTACTTTGTATTCTCTCTGCAACTGTCTAATCAATAAAAAGGGTCTATTGCCATGGATAGGAACTTTCCTACTGGTGAAGAAGGAGCATAGGGACATTATTTCCTGGGGACTGCTCATCACCAGAAAACCTAATAACTGCTTCACATGTGCCAGTTTTGAATTTGTGCTTATATTTGTCTCCTGGTGACAGAAGGAGCAGAGTGCATAGATTCCTGTCTCTTTCTGATTGGGAAGTGAGTGTCTGTGCATGACCTTCCAGATTGGTCAGGTTGTTATTCAGGGCATCTAGCAGGAAAAGGCTACATAAAGCCTGCAGACACTTGCATCATCTGGGACAAGACAGTGAAACACCAAACAGGCTTTGGCCTGCCTGCTTCTTATATTGGGATTAGTGCTACTGTTTTACTTCTGTTGAGAGAAGAAGCAAAGGAGCACTGTATCCCAGCAGAGTGAAGCTGTGGTGAGACCAGCACTAGTAGTAGTCATACAGTAACCATTCAGGTGACTCCTCTCTTTTCATCATTCTTGACAGTTTATTCTTTCTTTTCAGTAAGTATTGCTTGATTTGCTTCTAACTTCAAAATATCTGCCTAAATACTTTATCCATAAATCATCAGGCTCTGCTTATTAGTTTCCCCTCAAGTGTTTGGCAGTGACCTGTATAGTCCCTGACACCTTGAATTGACATTTTGTTCTGTAAAAACAGCATTGAAATGTAATACCTACTTGCACACAGGATGACTAGTTTGCAATGACAAGCACTACCCCAGAGTTGCAAACTGGCTACTCCTGACATTACTTTATATTCTTACTGCAACTGTCTAATTAATAAAAAATAGTCTGTTGTCATGGATGTGAACTTTCCCACTATCTCCGTCACCAGCTTGGTGGATATGGTTGGCATGAAGCAAGGGGTAGCATTTGCCTCATATTTAATGACGAACAGTTAATTCTCAAACAAATTAACATGGTATGTGAGAGATGTATTTACACAATGTCACCGAAGGCAAAGCTCTCACATAAAAGTACTCCTAATGACAATAAGGTTGTCAGTAGTAAACACGCTGCACACATCACACACAATTCAGATCAGACACATAGACCCACATATGCTGAGGTACTAAAATGTAACCTGCCTAGACCCCAAAGTCCTCCTAGATGAACTACACATAAACATCCTCAGCAGCCCTGAATGTACTCTTTTAAAACAACAGCCACATCAACACGTAGAGGTACATCTCATGGAGCCTCTACCTCTAAGCTCATAAGGCAAGCCACAACAGAATCCAACATTTTAGTCATTGGAGACTTCATTGTGAGACACACTAATGTCTCTCTCACCAGGCTGAGTAAGGAGAAAGTCACTGTGAGTTGCTTATCAGGGGCCAGGATCTGCCACATTATACATATACTCAGGTCACTGGACCACAAGTACCAGTACGACTCGGGCATAGTCCATGTGGGTGTAAGTGACCTGAGGCATACCTCCCTAGACTATATGAAGAGAGACATCATGGAATTCTCAGAATATGTGTCTCAGGCTGGTATGAGCCTAGCATTGAGCAGCATTTTACCTTCTTCAAGGATGATGCCACAATATGAAAAAAAGATGATTGCCTTTAATAATTGGCTTAGTTTCTGATGTCATTCTAAGGAGGTGCAATATTTGTCAGCATGAAAGAATATGGTAAACAGACCACACTGCTTTCCCAGGGATGGTTAGCACCTCTCCACCCTAGGCTTTTGAATATTAGCTAAAACATTGTCTTCTCCATAGTGCCTTTTTAGGCAATGCCAAACTGAAAGTACTTCCGACATTGCAAATCAAAACCAAGAAAATCTAAAGGTGTTACTGCTCAATGCTAGGACTCTAAACAAAAAACTCCACTCCCTAGAAGTTCTCTTCACCCTAGAGAATGTTGACATCTGTGCAGTAACTGAGACATGGTTTAAAGCTACATAGAGTACACCATCAGTGCAAGGTTATAATGCCCTCCACACATTTAGACCATTTACTACACAGACAGGGACTAAAGGTGGAGGTGTCTCAAGTTACATAAAAAATAAATATAACTCAAGGTTGGTCAAACAGGACAATGCACTTGAGCTTTTCCACATTCAAATCACCATAGGCAAAATCCAATACCACTTCCTTGCTTAATATATCTCCCCCTGCTATCACTAGGAAACAGGTCCTTAATGCTCTCTCTAAGGCCAAGAACACTGCATCAGTGGACCCAGACAATATCCTAGGATGCCTTCTAAATAGCATGAAACATGTTCTATCAGGTGATCTGGAATTGCTATTTAACTGCAGCCTCCAAACAGGCTTCATGCCTCACGAATAGAGAACAGCAACAGTCATCCCTCTGCACAATGGTGGGCCATCTACAGACCCTGGAAACCAGAGAACCTAAGTCTCATTAGTCTTATATGTAAAGCCATGGAAAGAATTATCATGGACATGATCAATAATGACATAGTTAACCTCCAGATACTGGATCCAATCCAATTTGGTTTCATCAATAGCAGGTCATGCCTACTCAACCTGGTGGACTTCTTTGAGAAGGTCACCAAAGCAAAAGATGAGGGCAAAATGGTTCACACTGCATACCTTGACCTGGCCAGGGCATTTGACATAATCATCTACTCAGGCATTGTTGACAAACTTAAGAGATTAGGTACAAACCCTTATGTCACCCAGTAGATAGCCAGCTGGTTCACAGACAGGACCTAGGAAGTTAGAATTGGGGAGTTCACCTCTACAAAGATGCCAGTCACAAGCAGACTCCTGGGACCGCTCCTTTTTGGAATCTACTTCTCTGAAGTCAAGGCCAATGTCAATGGCCTCTGGATGACTATTTGCAGATGACTGCAAATTCGGAGCTGTCTTTGAATCGCCCACCAACACAAAGTTCTCCAGGAAGGGCTGACATAGACAAACAGCTGGTGACAGAGCCATGGACTAAAACTAAATGCCAAGAAATGCATAATAGAATCCTTCAGGAAGTCATTCATCCTTGGTAACTATCATATTGACAACATACCCCTAAGAGTTGACCCAGTAGTCAGCAACTTAGGGACACGCATAAACAGTAATCTAACCTTTGACCATCACTTGTCTACAGTATTGAGAAATCATTCTAAGTTATACAACTTATAAACAAAGGTATGATATCTAAGTCCAAGGAAATCATTGTTCCACTGTATTTGGCATTCATCATACCTATCACTGAGTACAATACCCCCTTTGGTATGTACCTAACCAGGCATATCCAACAATTGGAACAGCCACAAAGGTTCTTCACTAAAAGAATACAGGGTGTAAATAATATGTCCTGTGCAGATCGCCTCAAGGCCCTATCCCTATATTCTGTCTCCTACAGGTTATTGAGGTAAGATCTATGCCTGTCATACAAGGCATTGTCAGACCCCACTCTCACTGACTTCCTGCATGTCCACAAAACAAACAGCACTAGAATTACCTGTTTTAAAGACCTAAACCTTATGGAGAGACAGGTATATATATATATATATATATATATATATATATATATATATATATATATATATATATATATATCCCAGGGACTACCCCTTCTGTGGAGCAGGCTCCCCATGGATGTAAATCAGAGTTTTTCCCCAATCCAATTCAAGTATAACCTGGACAATTGGATTGGATGGGGAACAGGAAATTTACCCCTGGTTTGGCACCTATGTCTCCAATGGACACAGGCAGCCTGTAAAGAGTTCATCTCCTAGGCCCCTGCTTGTACATGTTTTATCTCCCGAATCCCTGCTTACGCTTATCAAGGGTACCAGAACTTGTTAGAGATTTGAGATGTATGACTAGGCCTAAAAGCCCCTTGTGGTTGTTAGCCTAGTAAACACCTATGAACCTATGACAATGACTGTATAGAAGATTATAGGTGATATATAATGTTTGCAATTGAAAATATGTCCGTATGATTGCTTGTGTTATAAGTGATAATTCAATAAAATGTTTGTTGCTTAGAAAAAAAAAAACTTTTCTCAGATGACAATCATTATCGCTACCTCTCACTTCCCTCTTTCTGTATGCTTCGATTCCAAGGAAAGGGAGGAATGCCTTGGTCAAAAGGAGGTACAGCCTTGTAGGCAGTTGGTATGAGGAAATGGTGTAAAATAAATTTAAAAAAGCTGATTCCTGAAATGTTTTAGATTTGTAATATTTTTGAACAATAGACAAAAGACAAAAAAAGTGTAGTTGTAGTCCACAACTTCTATATTTTCATGAGGGCTGGTAAAATTAGTCTTTAAACAGTAAACTCTGCATATATTACACTTAAAGTATATTGGTCATGGCTGAAAGCTCTTTGTTTTACAATTGCTTTCTTATCCTTTATTTTGTGTTTCAATAATAGATATTCCATTTTCAACTGTGGACTACCTACTATTTTATTATTTTGTAGTTGTTTGTCTTTCGGCTTTTCCCGGTAAGGGGTCGCCACAGCAGAACTCCGGTCTGCTAATGATTGGCAGTAGATTTTTACGAAACGTCGAGGTGCCAGCTCGACGCTCAACGTTCAACAAAGGCACACCCATTTATGCATGCATGTCTTTTGAATGCTACCCAACTGCGGGGAGGACATGCAGACTCCACACAGAAGGCACTCCCAAGCCCAGCCGAGAATCGAACAGGAGAACCTTTTGCTGTGAGGTAACAATGCTACCGCCGTACCACCGCGGCATATATACATATTTTAAAGTTCAAATTTTATTAGTGAACTAGGTGCATAACCTATTTCAAGTTGTGAACTTCACAGCTTCCACACTGAGAAGTTTCTGCTTGGTTTGTTTTTGACCCAGTATAGGTTGCATACTGAGTTTTATAGGATCATATGATCATAGGAAGTTACTAGGCTATTGACTCTGAGGCCCTTATAAGCCTAGCCAAGAGTTTAGCCCATACATAGACAAATCAGCACTGAATGCCCCTGTCCAGCAGGGACACAGGTGGAATCCTAGGCATGGATTTTCTCTTTCCTATCCAGTTATCCAGATTGCACTTAAAAAGGGATAAAGAGGTACTTTGCTTGACGTGGAGAGAGAGTCTATTCCATAGATGGGAGAGTCTCTGGGACACAAATCTGTCCCACCAGCAAGTTCTGTTGATGTCACAGACCAGGTTGAGGCCACATGTGTGGGTTACTCAGTTGGAGCTTACCTTGCGGATATGCAGCAGTCCCATCAAGGTGGGGTTTGAGATTGCCTTGTATGCCAGACAGAGGCCAGCTCTGAGGAGTCTGTATGAAACAGAGTTGAGAGATAGGGCTTTTAGCCTATCTATCTATGGTAGATTTTTGAGTCCCTGGATTTTCCTGGTGAGGAACCTCTGTGGTCTCTCCAGCTGCTGCATGTGCTTTGCGAGGTACATGCTGAATGTGGCATTGTACTCAATAATAGGCCTTTTAAAGGAAGAATACAGGGATGTTATGACGTCCTTGTCCCTGGATGAGATACCCTTACTTATGAGGTGGGCCATGTAGAAAGCTTTCCGTACAATGGAAGCAGTATGGTAGTCAAAAGTCAGGCTGCTATCAATATGGGTGCTCAAATCCCTCATGACTGACTGTGTGCTTAGAACATTGTTATTAATGTGATAATTTGTGGGGAAATCTCTCTCCCCAAAGGGGATGATGATGCATTTTTTTGTATTCAGCTTGAGGCCAATTTTCTGTGACATTGAGGGATTCCACAGATTTTTCTTTTTGAATGCTTATATCTGGCTAACCAAAGTATGTTGACAAAATGCATCTACACTGAACATTTTCCAAGATATGACAATTTGTTTGTGAAACATTAGAAAAATGTCATTCTGGGTTTGTATGCATAATGTATTGATATAAAGATTATCATTGTACTATTATCAATGCAAAGAAGACTTTTATTGATAAAATTAATGTTTGAAACATTGTAATAGCTTTTATTGTTCATATAATATTTACATTTCTTTGTGTTATGCTATTTAAACTGATTTCCCAAAAATTCTTTGGAATGTAAGGATGTGATTAGGCTCGTCTATATTACAACATCAAAGCTTTAGTTAATCAAATAACTAAAGCTCAGTCTTGTAATATCGACAGCTAAAATTGTCAAATGGCCGATTCAATGAAGAGAAACACTTCCCTTGGCCGAATCAAAAAAAAAAAAACTTTACATCTGAAATCAAGTGGGGGGGGCTTTGCCCCCCACACCCCCTACCTAAATATACCAACTCCAAATTGGAGAAATGGGCATACTCCACAGAATGGCCAAGGGAAGTGTTTCCCTGGGTTAAATTATCAGTTCGACAATTTACGGTTTTGATATTACAAGTTCGAGCTTTACTTATTCGATTAAGTAAAGAAAGCTTTGATCTTGTAAATATAGAACCGATTAGGCAGCGACAGGTTTGGCAATCCATATCACATAGGTGTTATCTTTGTTTTCACAGATGCTGCCAGTAAATGGCAGTAACTGAGGTGGAGAAATTTTAAAAAGTAAGACACTCTCTAACCGACAGAAATGTATAAAGCTCTCTATAGTCTAATGCAGCAATTCCCAAAGTTAGATAACAAAAGTATAAATCTGCACACACTGTTTTCAAATATTCAAAGAGAAATGCAATTTTGCCAGCGAAAGTACATAGTAAAGGGAGACACAAATGCTAATGTGGAAGCAGTAAATTAGCTTTACCAGATCCCATTCTTGCATGCAAGATGTAGGATGAGTATAGTCTGGTTGTTATTCTGAATGTAATCAGGAATTAATGTTGTGCTTAACACAAAATACCAAGAGACCAGTTAGCATAATGGTTAAGGTCTTTTGCTCCCATGCACAAGGTACAAGGTTTGATCCTGACCTGTGGCCAATGCCTGTTTTGAGTTTGTATGTTCTCACTCTGTCTCTATGGAGTTCCTCCCACCTTTGAAAAACATGCTGAGTTTTTCCATCTCAAAATGGTCATGGGTAATTACTGGTGATAAATGGCTTGAGAACCCGGCCTATGCCAGGGACCCATGCTAATGGTGGGAGGGGTGTATGTGCCCCTATTGGCTAGTGTGTGCCCACCATAAAGCCCAGTCAATAAGCTACTGGCCGGCTGGTGTTTAGTTGTCCACCCTGGGTTACCTCTGTTGAGTGAAAGCTGGATGTAAAACCAATCAACCTGCCTAACATGAACTAAGAATTGCTACACCTTAATGTAGGTTCATTGACAGGACATAGCTTGGAAGTGGATGACATGATGATACAGAGCAGGTTGGACATTCTATGTATCCAAGAGACAAGATGGAAGGGCAGTGCAGCAAAGCCACTTGGCTTGAGATCCAGAATCTATTACTCAGGAGGGGGACAGTCTAGAAATGGTGTGGGAATTGTGGTGAGAAAGAGGCTTCAGAAGGCAGTGAGGGATGTCATCAGAATTAATGATAGACTTATGCCAATCAGACTCCAGTGTAATGACAGGGCAGTAGTCATAATCTCAGTCTATGGCCCATAGCAGGGTTTTGTGATAGTGAGGAAAAGAGTGAATCCAGATAGCACTTGCAGGACCTGCTAAATAAAGCAGGACAAAGAATTGGTGTTGATAATGGGTGACTTAAATGCACATATTAGGACAGACAGAACAGGATATTAGGACTGCCTGGGTTCACATGAGTGGGGCAATAGGAATAAAGAAAGAGAAGCCATTTCAGACTTCTGTCTGGCAAATGGCTTGATAATAGCCAACACACAGTTCAGAAAGACAGACAGCCACAAGATCACATACAAGAGTAGCCAACATGCAACTCAGACTTCCTCCTAGTAAGAAAAAGACACTGGGGTAGAATCTATGATTGCAAAGCCATCCCCAGTGAAACAGTCGGCCCACAGTGTAAACCACTGGTTGCCACAATCATCTGTAAGCAGTGGTCAGTGAAGGATCTAAGGTCAACAGAATCCAGTCTGAAGACCTGGAAGTTGACTGGAGAGAAAGTATAACAGTTCAAGGAATTACTCAGAGCTCTAGCACCCCAAGAAGACGAGGAAATAGGAGGAGTTGAAGAAGAATGGCACCACCTCAAAACAGCATGTGTTAGGACTACAGAACAGATATGTGGCTGAGCCAGGTATGGAAATAAGATACATAAGGAAAGCTGGTGGTGAAATGCAGAAGTCCAGGAAGTAGTGAATATTAAGAAGGAGTGCAGAAAAAAATTGGAGATAGAAAAGACCGACCAGGCTAGGAAGGAATACTGATTAGCTAACAAAGAAACTAAGAAAGGAGTTGCAATAGCAAAGAATGGGGCATCAGAGGCACTCTACCAGCTTCTAGAAAGTGACTCAGTAGGTGGTACAAGGTAACTATATCAGGTTGTAAGGAAAAGTCAGAAAGATAAAAAAGATAGTCAGATACCCTTCATAAGGGATGCCAGCAGCAACTTGGTCACCAGTCCACAGGACATCAAAGGCAGATGGAAGGAATATTTACAGCAGCTTCTGAATGAAGAAAACCCCATAGAAGCTGTACTGTCCCAGAAACAGCCTACGATGAGAGAAGGAGAGGAGCCCACCCTAGAAGAAATAAGAATAGCACTAAGGAAAATGAAGTCAGGGAAAGCAGTAGGCTCATATGAGATCACAGCAGATATGATAAAGATGCTGGGTGAGATAGGGGAGAAATGGCTCCTGAGGGTACTCATAGCAGTGTGGAGAGAAAGGCATATCATAGATGACTGGAGAATAAGCATACTCATGCCATATAAGAACAAAGGGGACATCCACAACTGTAGGCAGTACAGAGGCATCAAACTCCGATCATATTGTATGAAAGTTCTGGAGATGGTGACTGATAAATGGATATGGAGAGTTGTAGAAGTTAAGATGGGAGATGAGCAGTTCAGATTCAGATCACAACTGACCCAATGTTTGCAGTAAGACAGATAGTTGAGAAGAAACTAGAGATGAGGAAAGGCTCCAACTGGGCATTCCTAGACTTGGAGAAAACATATGACAAGGTCCCAAGAAAGCTGAGCTGGGCAGTACTACGGTAGTTTGAAGTCCCAGAAACATTGGTAGAATTAGTGCAGGCTATGTATAAGAACCCAATGACTCATGTACGAACAGTGTTTGGCCTCACAGATGAGTTCCCAGTGGGAGTGGGTGTACACCAGGGTTCAGCTCTGAGCCCACTGCTGTTCATACTGGTGATGGACTACATTAGCAAACAGGTTGAAGCTGATAGATCAACAAAGTTACTGTATGCAGACAATGTAGCATTACAGGCAGACTCTGAGCAAAAACTTCAGCAAAGGATAGGGGAATGGAATGTAAAGCTGAAGGCACATGGGGGGAAACTAAGCACAGATAAGACAGTGATAATGATACTAAATTGGGGAAATCAGAAGAAGTTGAGAATTGAGATAGAAGGGAAGACAGTTGAATGGGTAAATGGCTTCAAGTATTTGGGGGGGATTGAGGAGAAGGGAGGTCTGAATGAAGAGGTCAAAGGTAGTATCAGAGGGGGTGTAGCCAGCTGGCATAGAGTCTCAGGTAGTCTATGACAGAAGAATGCCAAAGAAGCTGAAAAGTATGGTGCACAAGACAGTGGTGGAACCAGTACTACCATATGGTACAGAAATCTGGGCAGTAAAGGCAGAGCAGATGAAGAAGCTAAAGGTAATAGAAATTAATTGCCTGAGAAGGGTGGTGGGATGCACACTGTGGCACAGACAAAAAATGAGGACATAAGAGCAGAAACCAAAGTAGCTCCAATTGCAGAACAGATCACAGAGAACAGATTGTGGTGATTTGGACACGTGCAGAAAAGAATAAGTCAATCTAGTGAAGAAGATTTGGGACAGGAAGATGGTAAGAGGAAAACAAAGACATGCAGCAAAGAGGTGGATGGATTGTGTGAAAGAAGATCTGCAACAGTCAGGCATGAGTGTTGAAAAAGGCAGGAATGTGGCATTGAATCGAGACGGATGGCGACAGTTAACACGATACCCTGATCCCATGTAGAAAAATGGGAAAATGGTGCAGATGATGATGATGACACGACAGATCTTGCTGAAAGGAGAGGAAGAGGTTTTAATTAGATTTCAAGGTAAATAGAGAGCTTTGTAAGGGCTTACCAAAAGCAATGAAAATGTTCCAGTACCATGTGCCCTGTTGAGCGTACAAGGTGTCCCAAACAACATTGCCTTAATTTTGCTAAGGCTTACTATGTTATGTCTGAATGTAAACCTTTTCTTTCTCCCCTCATTGTGTACCTTTCAAGCATGGTGGAGCTACTGATATCACAAGCATTACCACACATAACATCAGTTAGCTCTGGCTCTGTTCTCTAATGCTGAATTTTAATTACGTTCTGTCATGTGGTCATAGCATGTTCTCATCAGTAGGGGTGGAGGGGTCCCATTCTGAATGCAATCAATGTTACAGAATGTCAAAAGCTACTGAAACCTACATAACTATGATATTTACACCCCCACCTCTTGCTAATGATATATACCAACTTTGAGATCACACTACAGTACAGAAAGGGGTACATTTCCCTATCCCCTCTGTATCTTTATCTCAGTACAAATGGCTTGATGTTACATAATGTCAATTATATGGATTCAACCACATGAAATTTGATTATATGGAAAGTCAATATTCTGAATGTAATTCCATTGAGGGAGTACCAAATCCCAGACAGAAATCCTTGCCCCCCAAATGGTATCAGTGAGCTGAAAAAAATGTCTGCCTTCCCATGTCACCATCCACCCTGGCTCCTGAAGGGACATTCCTATGTCACCATCCTCCCTGGCTCCTAAAGGGACAGATCCAATATTCAGTCTTGGATTGTCTGGGATGCAGTCATAACTGTACTGATGTGGTAATCCTGCTTCATGTTTATCTAAGTAAGGTTTTATCAGCTCCTTATTTGAGGAAGTCCATGGAGATTTCCTGAAGAGAATCATATCCACCTCCATATATAGTAATGTTAATAAAAAAAATCTTAAGTAATGGAATTAATATGAAAGGAGAGATTATATGTATGGACATTACATCTAAGTACAGATTGTCAAATATTATTTCAGCTAGAAATCTCTACTCAAGAGTTCCCCTCTTGGGAACATTTTGCCAATATATATGACAGGGAAAATACTAATTTTTGGTTGCATAATTATATAAAGTAAAATAGCTAATGGGGCAGGTCCACGTCCCTACTGCAAACGCCACATGATAAGAAAACAATTATAGTCTTAAGATGTCACCTTAAACACATAATTAAAATATTCAAAAACTACAGGTTTTATGCATTTCTGCATGAGAAGCAGTTTCAAATGATCCAAAGAATGAGTTAGCTGGTACATTTCTAAAGAGGAGATATTTCTGCCAGTAAGTAAATAATGTAAGGCAAAAAGCCATTAAAGAGATTAAGGAAAAGTGACATATTTATAAGTTAAGAAAGGCTGAAGATATTAAGTTCACTACTATCTTTGGCACCTAGTACTGAAAAAGGTAGTATTTTGGAGAGATGTTGGCCATAACAGCGGTGTCAGTGGTGCAACAGGTAGTTCACTCGCCTTTGGTGCAGAAGGTTGTGGGTGCTACTCCCACACCAAGTAGATCAATTGCTGACATTGCAATGCAGCATAAGGGGAGTGCTGTACTCCTGAATATATCGTCCTACAAATGAAATGTTAAAATGATGTCCCATCTGCTTGAGTTGGTGGTAACTCACAGGGATGTTAAAGATCCCATGGCACCTATCAAAAAGAGTATCTGTCCTTTAATAAAAACAACATAAACAAAGCATTATTTACATATTTACAGGTAAATATCTACACATTTCTATATATCATCATCATTATTATTCTTCCATAATTGACCCCCACTCCTTCTTTGCCAACTGGCTTACAGACAGAACTCACACGGTAAGAATAGCGGGCTCCAGGTCTGACTCTAAACCAGTCACAAGTGGTGTCCTACAAGGCTCGGTTCTGGGACCCCTACTGTTCGGCATATATTTCTCAGAAGTACAGGAAACACAGGAGGACTATGGCTAACCAAGTTCGCCGATGACTGCAAACTGGGAGCCATAATTGACTCTCCGGCTGACACGAACATCCTTCAAAAAGGTCTTACTGAGGCAGACACCAGGTGTCAAAGTCATGGCCTCAAGCTAAATGCCAAAAAATGCATAGTCATCCTGTTTGGGAAAAACAAAACACCCACAAATTACCACATAAGCATCAGCCCCCTTAATACAGAAGAGGTAATAAGAGATCTGGGGACCCATGTAGATAGTAATCTCTCCTTTGACAATCATATTGCCAAAGTAGTTAGGAAATCCTTCTATGTGGCCCATCTAATTACTAAGGGGTTTGCATCTAGAAATAAAGAGGTTATAGTGCCCCTCTACTCGTCACTCATCAGACCCATCATAGAGTACAATGCCCCATTTGGGATGTACCTACAAGACACTTCCAACAGCTGGAAAGACCACAAAAGCACCTCACCAAGAAGATTACTGGCCTCAAACATATGTCCTATGCAGCCCGACTGAAAAAACTCCGGCTGTACTCAGTGACATATCGCTTACTCAGAGGTGATCTCTGCCAGACTTACAGAGCCATGTCCAACTCAGAATTGATAGACATGCTCCACCTAAAGAAATCCAAGTCACTGTGAGCCACGTGCTCTAATGAGCTAAACCTCACCACAACAATAAATAGAACATGCTGGAGGGATAGATTCCTGTCACAGAGACTCCCCATGCTTTGGAACAAAATTCCTAACTACATTAGGCAGAACCCCTCACTAACACTCTTCAAGAGAAGCCTTGACGAGTGGATGGGTAACAGAAAATACACCCCTGGGATCACTTCAACTGGCTCTGCTTGACAGAGGCTCAGTTAATTAATCAATGGGGCGGCGAAAGCCGACACACTCTGTCTAGGCTTATAAATACCCTCAGGCAGATAGCCTAGTACCTACCTATGAACCTATGAACAATATTCTAATTTTTGCAGTATATCAGTCAAAATCCATTTCCCATTAAATAAAATTTTATTCAATCTTTCATTCCAAATAACCCATATTACATAAAATAAATTTCTATCTATCCTTCTCTCATATTCTTTCTTCTTGTTTTTAGAATATCTATACATAATTATATTCATATGTATATTGTTTAAGTTATTAATATTCTCAAGGAATTTTTCCTCACATATTTTTTCCAAAGTTTAACCACTGTTTTACATTTCAAAAAACATGCTCTGGTGTCTCTTCCTCCTCACAAAATCAACAACACTCTTTCATCTTTCTTTTTATATGGCATATCCCCCTTTATCGGTAACTTATTTATTACCAGTCTTCATAGAAAATCCTGACACTCTACAATCTTAGTGTACCACTTTTTCCTTACTTTAATGGCCTTCATCGTCTCTTCTGGTAAATTTTTCCGTGGATTTACGTAATAATATTGTTTCAGCACATTATTATACCACATCCTGCTATCCTTCTCTACATCACCAATTCTCATTGTCCATGTCAGTATTGTTTCTTGATGATTTTTAATTTCTTCATTTATATAGTCTTGATCACTTTTTCTTATTTGCATCATCTCCCATATTTTTTATACTTATATTTAATCATTTTCATTATTAATTTCTCACCCTTTTCTTTTGCCCACTTTAATACTAGATATAAGTTTAAAAATCAGAATAAACAACAGGATTTAACAACCCCAATCCCTTTTCATCTCCACTCATATACAATATGCCTCTCTTCACTGAGATTAATTTTGAACCCCATATGAAAGAAAACACTGATTGCATGATTTCTTTTTCATATTTTCTAGGTATCCACATAAGACAAATTTCTTTCATTTCTTTTTTCAAACCCTCCTATTACATCATAACTACATCATTTTCCCTAATTTTTTTCACTAACAAGGCACTTTATTCTTTGAAAAATACACCCCTACAATTTTCACAACTTCACCCAAAGCCTTACTTTTGTCTTTATCCAAAGTCATTCCCTTTTCCTTTAAACATCCATTCCAACCAACCAGCACTTTCCAGATCAGTATTTTATTCTTAGCAGCCACAACTATATCACCTGCAAATGTCAAAACTACTGGAATCACCACTTTCTTTTGCATCACATGTATAGCATCTTTCATTTTATAAGCTAATTCACTCACGATTACATTCATTAATAATGCAAACAATATCCTATTCATGGGACATCTTTGTCTTATATCTTATTTCTTACATATTTTTTTATTTAGCCACCCATTCACTAACACTCTCACTCTTGTTATTTTTACATGCTGGCATGCACACTCTCCTAATTCTTTTATGTATTTTATACTTTTCCATAACATCCCACAAAGCATCATGTCCTACTGTACCAAATGCCTTACTCATATTGCCTACCATAAGTTTCACATCTTCACTTTTACTTACAATATCAACCACAATTTCTCACACTACCAATAATAATTCCTCACATCCCTTTCCTTATATACCATATATACTTTCTTCCATAATGTCTTTCATCCTTCCTTGCATTTTCATCAAGATTACTCTCATAAAAAAATTATAATCTGTATTATTTAATGTGATAGGTCTCCATTGTTTTAGTTCATTCTTTTCAACTTTCTTCCATGTAAATTTTAATAACCCACATATAACTCTTCATATGTAAATCCTTCTTTCAACCATTCATTAAAAATGTACAAAATACTTTTTATCAATCCATTAATTTCATATACATTTCATAACCAATACCATCTGGACCTGATACTAAATTAACATTTACTTTCCAAAATACTTCATCCAATTCAATAATAAAAACGTATTTTTAAAACTCTTCCTTAGCTCATTCTTGATTTTTTTTTTACTTTCCATTCTCTCTTATATTCTTTCTTTTTACTCTTATACACATTTCCACGTGCTGTACTACAATACTAATAATTTGCTGTTGTGTTCTTTTTACCTCTCCTTTCACAGTTTCATTTCCCTCATTATAACATCCTCCATTACTATTTTATCAAATATGCAGACATCCTCTCCCTTCTTCTGTTGTAAATAATATTTCTGCTAAAACAGTAATGACTTATTTTTTCTTGATTTCTTTTATGTATTTTATTTTCTGTATCAAAATACTCTCGCATATTCATCTCTAAATTGTCCAATACATTTCTGCATATCTTCCCATACATCAGCATGTATTCCTCCTTTATATCATCCCGCCATTGAAAAAAAAAACACTTTTTATACTTTTTTTTAAATTCAGTCCACTAATCTTTATAAAAATCCTTCATGGTTATATGATTCCTGTATAACTGCAATATTTCCCACTCCAAATTCATCCCATATTTTCTCATTTATTCTTTTTAGTCTCTTTCCCATTTTAATAAACTCTATTTCATCCATTACCTCTGTCGATAATGCTAAATGGTCTGAAAACCTGTCTTTACTGTATCACTATCTACTATACCCAAGCCTTCTGACTGTACAAAGTAATCATTTTCAGATCCAATTGGCTCTCTTCTATAAGTCCATTGACTTTTCATCCACACAGCTAGCTTATCAAATTGTATCACTTATATCTTTTTAACATCCGTCCCTTTCTTTTTACATGTTCCCCTTAATTCAAAATTCAAGTCCCCTGCAGTTATAATTTTCATGTTGACCACCACATAATGTAATATTTGATTAAACAGATTCTCTCTTTCCTTGCCATTTGTATATGCATATTTTCCTATAATTCAGTAAACATATTCACTATACCTTACATCCTCAATAGTTAACCTTCCCATCCTTATCAATATTGCATCTAATATTTTTACTGCTTTTAACACAATACAGCCCCTCCAGAATAACATTCATGTCCTAAATTCCAGATTATATTTCCACCCCTACAATTTTTCTGTTTGCAATCTTTTTTCACTTATCAGGAATCTTACATCCTGTAACAGAATACCATCCACATCATATTCAGTACACCATTCCAGTACCTCTATTCTTCTTACAAAATTAATAATACTATTCACATTTAATGAAAGTGCTTTAAAATTATTACAATTCCTTTTTTAAGTTTAAGGGAAGTATTTTAAATTTTCATTTTCTTATTTCTTATTCTTTCACTGATTGAATATTTTCTGAGTTTATGTATAACTATTCATTGATCCTCAGAATCAGCTTTTTCTCTATTTCATTACCTGAAACACATCTAAAAGTACTCCGTATCTTTCTTTTTAATCTTTGCTGATGTATATTTAAATATTTCCCTCATCTTTACCCCAGCACATATCAAGTTTTTTCTTAACAACATTTGTACTCCCTTCACAAACATCTGACTTATCACTTTTAACTTCTTCATTTTTAGCACTCTCAATACAGTTACCTTCAACCTTCTGAAATATAACACCATTCCCCCCTTTTTCCCCTACTTACTCACTACTTTCAGACATTACAATACTATCCTAACCATCCTGCTTAACATTATGTTGCTTATTCTTTTTGCAATCAAACCAAAATTGCCCTTCAGTTTTACATATTATGTATTCCCTTTTGCATATATTCATCATATTACTGTCCCCTGCATTGATTACATCTTATTTTTGTATACTCATTTATTACATGATTGAAGTCCCCGCAAAAAAAAAAAAAAAAAAAAAAAACAATTTTCAGCAGTCTCATATACCTAATTGTTTCTCTATTACCATATATATATATATATATATATATACACACACACACACACACACACACACACACACACACACACACACACACACACACACACACACACACACACACACACACACAAAAAACACTTGGTAAATGTTTTATCATATCTTTTTCATATTTTAAAATAACAACTACATCCCATTCCCCATTCCAATACTCCTCACATTTTTAGCTTTTACAATAGAAACTGAATAACATATAAATGAAAAAAATATTTTTAACATGATTTAACTCAGTTTCATCAGTGCAAAATTGCACAAGCACTTTTTAATAATTTCCCTTACCCA